>NW_015173791.1:37113-38364 GCF_001447785.1 Gekko japonicus
ATGAGGTGTTGTAGGTCTTCATAGTGTTGGAAATGTATGGGTTGCAAGGTCTCAGATTCCAACCATTATAGGGTTAACTTGTTTACCATCTCTACTATTGTTTAGACTGACCTGAAAGGGAAACCTGGCAGACAGCCAATGCAAGAAAAGCCCCCGAATGTTAATGGTATTGATTGGTTACTGGTTTTAGGTGACCTCCTTTCTAGGGGTCAAGAAGAAGGAGATTCTCCATTGTTGTGTACTTGTTGTGTGACCATGCTTTCTAGAAGCAGGATGTGAAAATGTAACTCTAGACATGTCTGTTACTTTGTAGGTTTCCTGTGTACCTTTTACCCTTAGAAATAAAGCCTTTTAAACAGAAAGAAATGTCTCCTCTCCAGTGAAGCAAAGGTCCATTGTAAACTCTGAGTAATTAAGTATTTTGACTATTTTTATCAACACATAGAACCGGTCCACTTCAGCCTCTTCTGTGTCAGTGGTTGGGGCATAGACTTGGATTACTGTGATGTTGAATGGTTTGCCTTGGATTCAGACCGAGATCATTCTGTTGTTTTTGAGACTGTAACCCATTACTGCCTTTCGCACTCTCTTGCTGACTATAAAGGCCACACCATTTTTTCTATGGGATTCTTGGCCACAGTAATAAATATAATGGTCTTCTGAGTTAAATTCACCCATTCCTGTCCACTTTAGTTCACTGATTCCCAAGGTGTCGATGTTCAGTTTTGCCATCTCATTTTTGACCACATCCAACTTACCTTGATTCATAGATCTTACATTCAAGATTCCTATGCAATATTGTTCTTTGCAGCATCGGACTTTCCTTTCACCATCAGACACATCCACAGCTGAGCATCCTTTTGGCTTTGGCCCAGTCGCTTCAATCTTTCTGGGGTTACTTGTACTGGCCCTCTGCTCTTCCCCAGTAGCATATTGGACACCTTCCGACCTGAGGGGCTCATCTTCCGGTGTCATATCTTTTAGCCTTTTGTTACTGTCCATGGGGTTTTCTTGGCAAAGATACTGGAGTGGGTTGCCATTTCCTTCTCCAGTGGATCACGCTTTGTCTGAGTTCTCTGCTGTGGCTTGCCCATCCTGGGTGGCCCTTCATGGCATAGCCCACAGCCTCATTGAACCATGCAAACCCCCTCACCATGTCAAGGCAGTTATCCATGAGAAAGGGGAGTTATGTACCTTTCCAGATAAGGACTTGCTTGTGCTCTGAAGTCCTGGTGCTGATGTATAACACTC
>NW_015173791.1:38415-54061 GCF_001447785.1 Gekko japonicus
ACTCTTTCAGTACAATCCTAAGCATGAAGGACTTGACCACTAAGGACATCCGCTCTGTTTTGCTGCTTATGCTGGTGTGACACTGGTGTCCTATGCTCTCCCAACATAAAAAGTCAGTTTATGAAAGACCTATCACCAACCTGCTGTCTCTGACAGAACATATTTGTGTATCTTTGGGTCACTTTGTCATGTGCATCACAGTGTCAGCCCACTGAAAAGTGAAATGGAACTGAGATGTTATAAAAAGAACAGAATGGCTTCAATCTAAATTCCATGCATGGAAGCAAGACTTTCCTGCCTCTCATCCCCCCCTGCAGCCCAAAATGCCGCTCCTGAACACACACACCCCAAGCATGCAGGTTCTTCTGCAGAATCCAATTCATTATCATTCCTATTATGACCATCATTCTGGATTATAAGAAATTATTCCTTCTTTGCAGGTCATTGATGGTGACACTGGTCAGTAGTAATACCCAATTTCTATGGCGAGTTTCTAGCTACAGAATGATTTACTGCTTTTCTCTCATTTATATCAGTGGAATCTATTATTAAAATATAATAATTAATGAAATACAGAACAGGGTGAACCTTGTGCCATAAATCACATTTTATAGAAATGGAGATTAGATAGATAAAAGAGATTATACAGAGTTCGTCCACAGTACTTACTGATTCTACATTGATAGCTCTGTAAACATGTGGCACGCTGTCATGAATTAATAGGGCTCACTGAACTTTACAGAACATGACAATGCATAATTATTTGGCCTCTATTGCACATTGTTAGCTATCCTGTGAGTTGAACTTAAAATAAATATAAGTACATATACAATTAAATTAATGAAAGCAAATACTTTCTTGTTTTAAAAATTAATGTCACCTGTATAAAGTTCACTAAAATGATAGGTGCTGTATGGCAGACACAAAAATGATCGGTTCTTTCCCAAGATGTACCACTTTAGAAATGGGTTTAATATATATCTGATTCTGAGTATATGGCACTGAATGGGAAAGACATTGGTTATGGAAGCATGGGATCTAAAGATGTAATGCAAAGTTCAGCCATGGCATTTAATTCAGGATATCTAACCACCAATTCTGACCTTTGAGCATCCTGAAAAATGAAACTCAGAATACTTGTCCTGTACTAGCTCCACTAATATGAAATGTGTTATAGCAATCAAATGGATTAGATTCAAACTCAGTCTTTTAAGGCACCATATGTATGCCAAGGGAGGGAAGGCAGCATGGTATATTGGCAGTGAGCAAAAAGCATGGCTGGGAGGCATTTCACCCCTTTTTTCTGCTAGCTGGGAAAAGCCACGGCCAACAGAAATCTTGGGGTGAAGCGCCTGGGAGGCATTTCACCCCCTACTTTCTGCTGGCCATGGTTTTTTCTGGCCAGCAGACAGCAGTGGCTTAAATGGCTCCGAGCCATTAAACCAAACAGCTGAGTGATGGGGAGCTCCTGCAGTTCAGCTGTTTTTTGAGAAGAGCAGAAAACTGGGATTTTAATGGCTGGGAACCATTTAGACCCCTGCTTTCTGCTCCTCATAAACCACAATAATCTACATCAAAATTTGTGAAAGTTCATGGCAGTTCTTCAGCTCACGAACTGACCAAAATTTGTGATTAACTTTAGTTTGTGAGCCAGTTTGTGCCCATCCCTACAAACCACCTCTGCCTCTCACTTGCCTTGAAAACCCCTTGCTGGGGTTGCCATTGGTCAGCTGTGACTTGACAGCACTTTATACATACACCAAGTTCCTTTTGATTATTGTTCAAGACAGCATGGAGGTTGTTAAAGAATTCAAATGTGATCTCCTAGCAGTTATATACAACTTGTCATTATAATCACCCTAACAGAGAACTGAAAAGCAGGAAACATAATGTCAGTTTATGAAGAGGACTCGAGGGGCACAGGGAATTACAGGCCAGCTAGCCTAACTGTTCCAGGTAAAGTGGTATAAAACTGTTAAGCACATAGAGAAAATGGCTTACCAAGAAAGAATCAGCATGACTTCTGCAAAGGGAAATCCTGCCTCACCAATGGTGTGCAGCCTTCAAGACTTTTAGCAAGTATACAGATAAGGGTGAGCTGGTAGTGGTGTTCTAAGCCCAATTCTGCTCTCCTTTACTTTTCCAAAGCTATTTACCACAGCTGCTGTGTGGCTGCAAGGGAACCAGTGTTGAATCTGGGGATCTGACTCTTTAATAACCTGAATGTATAGTCTGGCCCTCAGTCAAAGAATTTCTAATTATTGGAGTAAATACATACATAGTTTGCGAGTTTGACAGCGGTGAGAGGGCGGGGAGGTTCTGCTTGGCTCTTATGGAAAGCAGTTCCTTAACCTGTTATCACAGTGTACATACATTTATGGGTAGTAGGATATCACCCACCATCATTAAGGTCTCCACAGAAGGCAAATTCAATAAACATAGTATCACATTTGGAAAAACTTCCCAGTGTACAAAATTCTTATCAGGGTATTCTGTTAATATATTCATAACCAAAGAGGTAGATTTTCTAACTCAGCATTGAGCAAATAATACCAATGGTCTTTTTGTTGCTGGTTTATATAAGCACATATGCTCTTTCATAGTATTATTTATACATTTAATTATCTCTCTCAGTCCAATACCTCTAAATCCAATGTAGTGCACTGAACAGAGTATTGAATTGGGACTTGCTCTAAATTCAAATATCTACTTACTAATCAAGCTCAGTGGATGGGTTTGGATAAGAGGTTATCTTTTAGTTTAACCCATTTTGAGGCTAAAAGTGGGGAAAGCCCATATACTGTACCCTGAACTTCTTGGAAGAAGAGTGGGGAACAAATGTGCTAAATTATCTGGACCTTGATACAAGAAACATACTTTAGGACAGATACTGAGTATTTTTAATTTATTAAGCTACAGTAACAGCATATCTGCTTCATCATATGCCAGCCCTACTATAAAATGGATCTAAACACTCAACTTTTCCCCAAAGAGTGCAGTAGTCTAAATATGTTTTGATGTCTTCCATGGATGTGATTGTCTTCTGATGTAAACTTGGATAATTAGTAGTAATTTTATAATTGAAACTAGACCCCAAAAATGGCATACCTTGTTCAGCACTCTAGAAGCTCAGAAAAGAATTGGGGATAAGATCAGACAGATAGTCAGACATGGCCTGAATCTGCTCCCTGCTCATAATTCAGAATTTAGCAAGGGCATGAGAGAGAGAAACTCTGGGATGGTCCGTACCATGTAATATCACAAACATGAACTATGACAATACAAATACCAGCGTAATATTTCTGTTATTTCTGTCAAGTGAATATAAATGTAGACTAAAATCCACAAGTAACAATAATAAAAAGTATAGCATGAATAATTCAGGATTTAAATTGCTGTATGCAAAAGAGAGTGACAGGGACTGAATGTTCATTTTGGATGAACCACATGGCTAAAAGAAAAAGCAAGTTGTGTTATTTCTGAGTAGTAAATGGAAAACATAATTTCACTGTGTTGAATGTCTATTTTATGTTCTGTTTTGCATATTAAGAAAAAACAATGAAAGATCAATTAACATGTCATTCAACACCCCTGTCTTCTGGAAGCGTAAGTTTGTATTAAGAACCCCAGTAATCTCCAGTTTTCCCTTATATGCTGTGCTTTTTTAGAAATATAGACAAGGTAGTCAAAATTAGCCACTGGAGCATATTAAACAATGAACTACCATAATTAGATCACAAATGAAAAACTACATTCATAAAGCTCAAATGAGTTTTTTAAAAGTGAATGGTGTAACTCAGATGCTTCTATTTCCAAAACTAATTCTATTGAATCATTTTGAAAAAGCAATAAAAGTTAAATTAGAGGAGCCCTGACCTTTTGTGATTGTAATTTTAAAGTTTCTGCTTGGCTCTAACTAGAGCATGCCCTGCATTCTATATCTTGGGTCTGATCTGAGTTAAGGTTTGGGACCAATTTAACATTCATCCAAACCACAAGGAGATCTGTTTGTAGAATGAGGCTTTTGTACATGGATTGCTCTCCTCCATTCCTCCCATCCTTCTAAACATAGGAGGTAACTGCAGAAGAAAATAATTAGGGGTCCAGCATAGTCCAGAGGTCCTTGCATAGAGCTATAAGAGGCTCTGCACTTTCTGGTGAACATGAGAATTTTCTCCATTGTTCTTGCTTTGCAGATAATCACTGCTGTCAGTTCCAGCTCTCTGTCTGGACTGGAAAATGAAGAAGCTGAATCCATGCCAACTTTTGCTCCTGTCATGGTCTGTGTAGGACTGGGAGACAAGGCCTAGTGAGGTCTAGGCCCAGGAGACCTGTGTGGGAGTGGAAAGCAGACACAGCCTACAATCCCCACAATGCTTGGTGCTGGTTGTAACCAATCGGTGTCCAGGGATTGTATGAGGGGATTGTTACTTAAACTTAATGGGCTGTGGAACTGCATTCTTTTCTCTCATAGAGTTAAGATGAGAGGGCAGTCTGGTCTGAGAGAAAGACAGAGTAAGTACAGGTTACAGGCCAGGTATAAAAGGCTGTGGGCCTTGAATAATAATAAGTTAAGAGGAATAGGTAGCTGTGTTAGATTTATTTTATTTACCTTTAGACACTGCTATATATTAAGCACCTTGTCTTGTTTTTTTTTTTATTTACCTTTAGACACTGCTATATATTAAGCACCTTGTTATGTTTTCCTTGCCCCATTACTGTATTAATAAACCATTAATGTTCTCTGCCTGGTCATCACACCTATATTTCTCGACTTAAAAGGGGCATTTTTGGCTGGACTTGGGAGGGTACTCTGGGCCTTCCCAAGGGACCCTAAGTCCAGAGTGGTGGCAGAGGAAGGTGGCAACCCACAGGGTAGCATGACAGCTCCCATTGAGCTATTAGATGACAGTGCCAGTCATCTGTTCAGCAAATGCATATTATTGTGTATGTGGCCTCCCAACTGCATATGCCCATCTCTGTATCGGGAAGAACTTAAGTTTCTGTAGATATATTTGTGAGGGTTTGCCAAAACGTCTGACTCATTGATGGAATTGTGTCAATCAAAGCTTGTATTGAATCTGTGTTCAATATGGAGCAGTAAGTAATCATGGTTCCACATTGTGAACCTGTAGGATACACATTTTCAAATGTGCTTGTTGAGCAAAGTAAGTGTAACACATTTGTAAAGTACATTTGGAAGGTGGCATTTTGGATGTAGAAACAATAGAAGGAAGATAGAGTTAAAACCCTCTTTCTACTGACTCTTTCTCTCCTTTGCAATTCAATCTTTCCCAAGGAGCTTCCCTCCAAACCCGCTCCCACCACTCACCTCTTACTGCCCTTTCCCACCACCCACTACCCACATTGAAGGTTTCTTTGGGTAGAAAATAGTTGTAAAGAAAAATAGAGAGCAAGGGAAGAGTTAAGGAACCCTAGACTACTGCTTGTTCACACAAAAGTGTCCCCTCCCCAAACTGACTATCAGAGCTCTGCCATAAACGTTTGCATAGATGTAGTTTGGCCTTTTTAAGATTTTACATTAAAAATGTGTGAAGACTTTCAGTTTGACTTCATGGGTAAGTAGGCACAGCAGCAACTATAGTGGCATAATCTTATACTTCAGTGCGTAGATGGGTAACCATCAACACTTCATGCTTTTCTATCTTGCATCATGACAGCATTTGGTGTGGCATAGCAGTTAGCATGTTAGATTAGAGGCTGAAATACCTTAGTTCAAATCCTTCCTCAGCCACAAAATTTTCTCAGTGATCTTGTGCCAGTTGCTCTCTCTTATCCTAACCTTCTTCATCAGGTTATTATGAGGATGAAAATAGGGAAGTCTTGGAACAAGGGTAGGATAAAAATGAATAGATTTACTTAGCATTATTAGCACCATCCTCTTGCTGTTCTTTTAATTTCCTTTAAATCATAGTTTCTATAAGTAGATTCCTATTCTTCACTATGTTCCTGTAACTGACCACCTTCACACTTTATTGATTTTTCTCCAATCCCATTCAACATTTCTATATCAGCATTTTCAATTTATCCCACCCACCAAACAGAAAAGGCACAAAGTTTTGTCAGTTATAATGCTCACAAAGCAATAATATCTAAACGTCTATACGTGCAAATATGTGAGAACCAGTGTTCCCTCTAAGCTGAGTTAGTGTGAGCTAGCTCACAGTTTTTTAGCCTCTAGCTCACAGATTTTTTGTCTTAGCTAAGGAAGGAGGGCTCCAGAGCAAACTAATGTATGCAGCAGCCAAATCTCTTGCTCATAACTTCAATGCCTGTAGCTCACAAAGTAGAATCTTTGCTCACAAGACTCCACAGCTTAGAGGGAACATTGGTGAGAACTGAACACTTATGCAGTTTTCAGCCATCGTGTACAAAATTAGGCATGACCAGTCTCAGGCCTCCCTGTGGGGAATGCACATGAGGCAGAGAGTTTAAGCCACTTGCTTCTGATGATGGGACGTTCTTTTGCTTCAATAAATTATCACTAGACTTGAAGGTCAGCTCTGAGTGATATATAGGTTATACTTTGGTCGCCAGCTAAAATGAATAAATAAAAAGGAGGGGGATTACTACATTCTGCTTTGTAGTTTGAATTTGTTGGCTGCATCTTTACTGTCTCCAAATTGACCACTAAGATTAGGTCAGAAGAAAGAAAAGGTCAGACCAACAGACAGGAGACTGTATTAACTAAATAAACCACTACTATGTTTTAGAAGTCCATAAGAAGGTACAAAGGTTGCAAAAGGAGGTGGCTGATTAATACTGACAAATAAAGATTAATAGGCTGCCACTCATAAAAATATATCCAATAATGACCTCTTAGGTGAACCAGTTGACATACATCAATCTAAATATTGAGTACTGACTTTTCATTTGTAACCCAGGACTAAGGAAATGTATTTCAATTAGGAAAAAAATGATACTGGTCTTCCGTGTACCCAAAATGCACTATCAAAGGGCAAAACAACATATATAAAAAAACCTAATGTTTCCATGAAAGACACTAGTCTCTTGTAAAGATTGCCTCAGTAAGATGCAACATGACATCTCATGCTTGATGTCATTACATTAAGCATTTCTGTGTTCCAGCCATCAGCAGCCAATTAACTGGATCAAGGTCAGGGAAACACACATCATAATGAGATCAGGACACAAAATATGTGTTATACTACATGTTACTGCCATTTTCAGTAGTACCCCATGTTTCTGTGATGCATAAGCCTTATGCAGATGTCCTGACTGTGTAGAACTCACCACACAGGAAGGGAATGTGGGCACAAGCATGCTGGCTCCACCCCCTGCCTCCACAGAGTCTCCCAGTGGTCTGCATGGGACAAACACATGGAGGAAATGCCAGTGTGTACACCCCCACTACATGATCAGCGATGTGGTTGTGGAATGTTTCTGATCACAGGGAAAGTGTGTGAATGTGGACACTTCCTCCACACATTCATCCAGGCATACCACTCAGCAATTGTGTGAAGGCAGGGGCGGGGCCGGCATGCTTGCGCCTGCTCTTGCTCCCCACACGGTGAGTGCCCATGCAATGAGGACATCTGCATAGGATTGTCGTTTTAATTTAAGACACTAGGATTAATTGCAAAGTGTATTATAACCTGTTACAAGTATAATCATGCAGCATTTTAAAATGTTTGCTATAGTTAATATTTGGTGGATGTAACCAGCCTTGCTTTGTGTTTTGCTACTAAGAAGCTGGGGAAAACAGTGCACTATTGAAATAAGTAGATTAAAAAAAGTATATTAATGTGATTCTCACACATGGTCAGCTGTATGGAAAACAACTTCTAGGAGAAAGTCAGAAACATTTGGCTGCTTGGATGTTTACGTTTCTTTTTGTAGGGATTAAGAAACAGTATAGGGGTGTGGAATGATACAGCCTGGTCTTCTCAGAACTCAGAAGTTAAGCAAAGTCAGTACTTGGGAGGGAGACCATTAAGGAAGGTTCTGCCAAAGAAGGCAACAGCAAACCATCTCCACTATTCACTTGCCTTGAAAACCCCTCATACTTATAAGTGAATTCAAGGCATTTTGCAAAAATGCTGGGTTTTGTTACCTGGTATTCTCATATATAAATCATATCCTTTGTTTACTTACAAACATTCAAGATATATATGTATAATACACACACCCCTTGGGTACAAAAGGAAAGGGGGGTATGGTGTGATTACAAAATGAGAAGGTATGTTACATTGCTGTGCAGAATACATCTGAAAAGAAGATTCAGTCAAAAGAGTAAATTATTCCAATAAAGTAGATGTGGACCAGTGTTCCCTCTAAGCTGAGTTACTGTGAGTTAGCTCAGAGCTTTTTAGCCTCCGGCTCACACATTTTTTGCCTCAGCTCAGGAGGAATGGCTCCAGAGCAAACTAATTTATGCTGTAGCCAAACTGCTCGCTCACAATTTGAATGCTCACAAAGTAGAATTTTGGCTCACAAGGCTCCACAGCTTAGAGGGAACACTGATGTGGACCATTCCCAACTGGTCATTAAATGGCAAAGGAAATAGTGTACATAAACTTCTAATAAGGGACAAATAATAAGCTAGCTACTGTCTCTTTTGAGCCCAAGTTTCATATTGTCAAAGTTGGATATGAATTTCAACTCTGCAACTTCACCTGGAATTTCCCTTTGAAACTTTTCTGGCAGCTTTAGTTACTAAACAGTCAGAGAAGTGGGAATACTATCCCACTGATTTTTGTAGGTTTCCACTTTAATGTGTGATTTGTGTCCAGTTATTATCTTGCACACAAGACAATCCATCTTGGCCTTTGTCTTCACTCCCATACCTTTTTCACATTTGGGGACATCCTTTATCATGAAGTGAGAGACACTGCTATAAGTATCTTTGTGGCCCCACAGAATTTCAGCATCTTCATGACAGAACAGAACTTTTCCATTTCCTATCTTCAAATATTCCTCCTCTGACATACCCTGATGACATCTTCATCATCTGGACCCACAAAAAGAAGGTCCTCCAGAAGCTCTATCAGGATCATTATTTGGGGGGTAACAGTGATCTGGTCTAATGGATGGTGTAGGGACGTGCATTCAGGTATATCCGAGCTGAAAAAATAGCCTATTTTTTTCAGCCAAATACACACAAGAGTCTCTTTTCATCAATCCAGTATAGTAAAGGTAAAGGTTCCCTTGCTCGAAAGTCAATCGAATCCAACTCTAGGGTTGCGGTGCTCATCTCCGTTTCAAAGCCAAAGAGCCAGCGCTGTCTGAAGACATTTCTGTGGTCATGGGGCCGGCATGACTAAACACCAAGGCGCATTGAACACTGTTACCTTCCCACTGAAGTGGTACCTATTTATCTACTTGCAATTTCTTGCTTTCGAACTGCTAGGTTGGCAGGAGCTGGAACTAGAGACGGGAGCTCAGTCTGTCATGTGGCACACTCGGGTCTCAAAGTGCTGAACTACTGACCTTCCACAGCCTGCAGTTCAGCGTCTTAACCACTTGAGCCAGTCCCAAAAAAATCCTGCAAATATTCAGGATTATCCAGGAACGCCAGATAGCCACAGTTAAAGGGCATTTAAAGGCCTTGCAGAGAGCCAGTTTGGTGTAGTAGTTAAGAGGGCAGACTCTAATCTGGATGAACCAGTTTTGATTCCCCACTTCTCCACATGCAGCTGCTGGCGTGACCTTGGGTCAGTCACAGTTTTCTCAGAGCAATTGTTGCCAAGAAGCCATTCCAGACATTTTTACTCTCAATGCCTTGCTGGACTCTGAAGTGAGTGCCAGGTTAATGGACAGAGCTGTGGTCAAAGCAGAGGGCCCCATGCTGGACTATGGACTGTACACTGTGGCCAAGACAACCCTGTGCCAGAGGCATATGCCAAAGCAGAAATGGACCCAAGACTTCAGAACACTTCTCCATGAACACAGAAGCAACAGCAGATCAGAGAGGAGCCATGTTCTGACAGAGTACAGATGTTCTTGCACAGAAGCCATGAAGGGATCACTTGTCCATCACGCAGCACATTCCTTCACACACACCCCAGTCATCCTGAAACAAAGGCTGTTGCTCAGCCAGAAACAAAATAGGCAATTAAGCCTTCCTGCCACCGATCAAGAGAACGCTCATGACAAGCGCCAAGTCATTAAAGTGACTGCACCTTCCTTCCCCCTTCCTTTGTTTAACCCTTCCCCAAGAGGTGTCACTCCCTGCCACACATCACCCCTAAATTGTCCAACCATCATTTATTTTGTCTTATCCATCCTGAAATATTATTCTTTTTGTCTACATTTCCTCGGAACCAGTGACCACCTGGCCATTGCCTCAGGTCACAATTCGGCTACTTCAGGGGAACTGAGTCTCTGTTCACTCTCTTGGTTTTGCCCTCCTGCTACTAGAGTTCTCATCCCCACTTCTAGGTTCCATCCCTGATCAGTTTGGGACCACTCCACGTGTGTCACTAGCTCGCTGTTCAGGTAATGTATCACATAAGGCAGAGGGATGCCTAGGATTGGGCTATTGAGTTTTGTCCAGATAGCAGTTTCCCTATGACTAATTTATCTCTACAATTTTCTGCCAAAAAAATCTCTCAAGTAAGATATAGCAACTAGTGCAGGATGTGTGTGTACAACAGACCTGGTCTCATTTGTGCAAGTCCTGCTAGATCTAGTCTGCCATTTGGATTATCAGTAACCAGTACAGGGATCAGCATAGCCCTTAAATGACTTGGCAGTGTCAGGCATGCTGGATCCATGTGCATATAGGCAAACACAAGGGGGAGGGTTGCAGTCTGGTATATGTGCTACAACAAAAATACTGCAACAGTGCAAACTATACAATAGATCATATGAAAAATAACAGAATAATCATTCCATGATGTTTATTCTTATTCTTTTTTCAATCTAGACGTCATAGGATGAATATACACAATGTCATGAAGAAGTGAAGGATGAACTTCTCCGGAGTAAGCGTTTCGTTTCGTAAGGCTGATCAGCCCGATTTGATACATAGGCCATGTGCCGGTTATAAGCTGTCCTTTAGCAGTTTTGGGTAAGAATTTTTTATATATGTATCTTGTACAACATGTATAGCACTTATGTATGGGTACAGAACAAAGAAATTAAGACACTAAGTATTATTAAATATGTTTTATTCATAGAATTAGAGATATCCTTTGGAAATGTGAAAGAGTATGTGGAAGCAGAACTAACTGTATGTATTTTACACAAATATTTGGCAGTTTTGTAAGAGGTTGGGATGGTTTCCTGGTATGAGTAATGATTATGTCTTTTGTCAGGATATTTGTATGAAAAAGAGATATCGAAACAAAACGGTTACTCCGGAGAAGTTCGTCCTTCACTTCTTCATGACGTTGTGTATATTCATCTTATGATGTCTAGATTGAAAAAAGAATAAGATTAAACATCATGGAATGATTATTCTGTTATTTTTCATATGATCTATTGTATAGGATCCATGTGCATAACACTAAAAAAATACTGTGCACAGGGACCTCCTAATATTGCTATCCTGAATATACTTATTAGGATGTAAGTCCACTGAAGTCTATCGGGCTTGCTTCCCTGTAAGCATGCAAAGCACTGGACTGTTCAGCCAGGCAGACTTTATATATCCCCCACATGAGTAGAAAATGATTCTGCACTTGTACAGGACCTGAATGGCCTGGCCCAGCTCTGGCAGCAACCATGCAACTGATCTCAGTCTGTACCAGTGGCCACTGCACAACTGAGTCCGCCCAACACTGGCAGCCACCATGCAGCCCACACAGACTTTTCCCAAGAAGAAGCTTCAGGGGAGGAAATGATGGAAAGTTAGAAAACAGGGGAGCAAATAAAGGTAGGTTGGTTGGTAGAAGGGAAGAATAGAAGGAAGCAGGAAATGATGACAGACTATGGGGGCTACTAGGGAAGGGAAAGCAAGGAATGCAAAGGAAAATGAGATGTCCCCACATGTCCTTGTGGATCCCCTGCTTGTAATGATGGATTTCTGATCTTGCAGTTGACAAATTAGTTCCATTTATATAAGAGCAACAATATGACTCAAAGTCTTTGCCCTTTTTGTAATTATTATATCCATTTCTTACTTTACAACAAATTTATCTACTAGAACTAAGAGTCCTGTCACTGAATGGATTCTTGTTCTTAATAAAATAATTATTATTATGTGCCATCAAATTCCAACAACCTAACCATCTTGGTTGTCCTCCTCTGTACTTTTTCCAGCTCTGCAATGTCTTTTTTGAGGTATGGTGACCAGAACTGTACACAGTATTCCAAATGAGGTCGCACTGGAGATCTATACAGGGGCATTGCAATATTGGCTGTTATATTCTCAATTCCTTTCCTACTAATCCTTAACATAGAGTTTGCCTTTTTCACCACTGCAGCCAGTGTTCCCTCTAAGTTGAGTTAGTGTGAGCTAGCTCACAGTTTTTTAGCCTCTGACTCACACATTTTGGTCTTAGTTCAGGAAGGAGGGCTCCAGAGCAAACTAATTTATGCAGTAGCCAAATGGCTCGCTCACAAGTTTAATGCCAGTAGCTCACAAAGTAGAATTTTTGCTCACAAGACTCCACAGTTTAGAGGGAACATTGACTGCAGCACACTGGGTTGACAGTCTTCACTGAGCTATCCACTACGACACCAAGATCTTTTTTCCCTCTGAGGCTCAGCAAGTTCAGACCCCAATAGCCTATACTTGAAGTTGGGGGGGGGTTGTTCACTGCTGGTATCACTACTAGCTTGCAGCTGTTCCTCCTAGGATGGTAGTCAGTCTCTCCACTTTAGATCCCAAAGCCCAGTTCAGCTGCTTGAATTTCAAGGTATGACTAATGGACAGATAACACAGAAACCTTGCTGAAGTAATCAAGCAGTTCTGGGTCTAGTCAGAACATGCTATTCTGTGTACATCATCTTGAGGTCCATGATGGAAGAAGGTGGGTTTATAAATGGAAGTATAAGTAAAGAACTCACATGCACCTCCAAATTGTCCTCATATCTCTCTGAAGACTGTGTTAAAGGGTTTACATAGTCATTGAGAATATTAAGTAAGTCAGAGATAATGTACAATGCAATCCTAAGAACACTTTTCTAAAAGTAAGCACCATTGAGTAGACTTCAACTGAATTCTGAGTAGACCTGCTCAGATGATTATTATGTGGACAATAAACAAAAATAATTAAACATAATGAAGATTTCCTTACTTTAGTATTTCTAGAACTTCGGTGCACTAAAAACACACACAAATGTATGAGGCTGCTGTATGAGTGTGGACAATAGCTTCTTATTAACAGAGAGAAGGGGGGAAATAAATTCTAATCAATTATCCATTGTATGGCAACATACCCAGTATTCTGGAATATTTCATATAGTTCTCAAGTTGCCCTGTTACATGACAAAAACAGGTCATCTTAGTTTGTTGATTTTTTTCCCTGGTGGGAATAGAAGTTCACATTATTCATGCTCTTCACTTCATGTGCAGTCTAAACATTGTTACTCAAGTCTTCCCAAAGCTGACACGCTATTAGGTATTGGCACAATAAGTGATGGTCTGAAAAGCTTCTGAGGTAGACCCCCAGTGGAATGCTGAACATAATGGCCCTCAGCACTTCTCCCACTATTGATGGCTATTGTCACTGGGTTACAGGCAACATGAATCTCAGTTAATCGGGTTAGGAATGACTGTAAACAAAAAAAAGTCACAGAACATAAATCTTTGTTATGGAAGTTGGTGTAGAATTCTTGTGCTACAGATGTAGTGTCTCTCTGGGGAAGAAAGCTAAATCTACCCAAGAGATAAATGTATTGCTACATACGTATTTTTCCCCATTTGTACCTTCAGATATCTGTGAATGGTTCTTTTATAAAAGTTGGTCCACAAGAAACGAGTTTTTCTTTGATTGACAAAACACAGCAGAACCAAAGGACAGGAAACAAGAAAGACATTTTATGTTGCCACAGACCCAACAGGGAGATAGGAATCTTAACAAAGTATAAAAGTTTTTTCTCTGACAGAAGTGCATAATTCTCACACAGAATACAACATATTAGAAAACAAGTATAAAAGTTTTTTTCTCTGACAGAAGTGCATAATTCTTCTCACACAGAATACAACATATTAGAAAAGGGGGATTGTCCTTTATAGCAGTGATAGCCATGTACTGGTAGCCAGACGGAATCTTCAGAACTAATCCTTGGCAATCCCTTTGCAGATAGACTTCTAGGGCCTTTCATGAGCTGTAAAAAAATCCACAGCCATGCAGTCGCTGTCTTTGTTGTACAAAACCTCTGCCCTGTCCTCTACAGTGTGGTGCACTAGTGCACAAATCATATTTTCCCAGCAAATGAATCACAGCTTTTCAAACACAGAGAAATATGTGCCTTCCTTCCATCTCCACATCACCACCGACTGCACACTTGCAGAATCCGTCAAGACTCTTGTATGTTCAGTGCTGCCAGCTCTGGGCTGAGGAACTGATCATATAAACACATGATGCTGCCTTATACTGAATCAGACCATTGGTCCACTTAGGTCAGTATTGTCTACTCAGATCGGCAGCGGCTCTCCAGGCTTTTAGGCGGAGGTCATTCACATCACCTCCTGATCACCTAGAGATTGTGAGAGGTTGGGGAAGGAGAAAGACCTCAGCAGAATATAGTGTCATACAGTCCATCCTCCAAAGCAGCCATTTTTCCCCCAGAGAGACTGATCTCTGCGTCTCAAAGAACAGTTGCAATTCTGGGAGATCTCCAGGGCCTACCTGGAGGCTGGCAACCTTAACTGTACAGAATGTCACCTGTGGCGCAGGCAATACAATGCCTGCTAGTAACATCTGTAGCGAACAGCCTCAATGGCTGTTCAAATCCCCACCGCGGCCGGAGTGAGCTCCCAGCCCCCGTCCCAGCTCCCGCCAACCAAGCGGTTCGAAAGGTAACAACAAGTTGATAAATGGGTACCTGCCCTAGGTGGCAGGGGGCACCCACCTCCTGGTTCCGTGCCAGGAGTGTTGGCGGTGGCGGCGACGGAGATAGAGACGGCGGCGGCAGCAACAACAATGGCGGCAGAGTTCCTGGCAACCAGACCTGATGGAGGCGGAGCCATGGCGATGCGGGCGCAAGATGGCGCAGCATGGCAGGAGCCTGAAGGACGTAAGCCGGAAGCTGCAGCCGGAAAGCAGTCGCGCGCAGAGGAAACATCGAGCCTGCCAGAGGTGGTCGCCGGTTAACCCGTAGATGCCAAATAATACCCGTAGCCCGCCGGAAGAATAACGCGCCGCCAATAGGGTGTCGGTAGGTAATCCCCACTGTACAGAATGTCACCTGTTTAATTAAAATAGCTACATTCGACTCTTTCCTTAATAGTGCTTGTGTGAGTGCAATTGCCTGAGCATCAGGGGAGGGAGGACTAGAGACATACGAGTCTTCCATTTCACATGAAAAGCGTGGGTTCTATTTTAAACAAAATTGAAGCATGCAAACAAGAGGCGTTTTTTCTGCCCACTCCCACTCTACCTCACTGAACTCTGCTATTTAGTATTTGAGGCTCTGATTGGGAAATCAGCCAGACCAGAAGAATAATACTAAAATAAATGGAGTGTAGTAAGGAAAGGTATGGGATAGGGAA
>NW_015173791.1:54384-56196 GCF_001447785.1 Gekko japonicus
AGAGTCTAACTTCATCACTTGGGCTCACTTTTGCAAAACAAAAAAAGACATACTTCCTCCCCTTCCTACTTGAAGGGCCTAGGAAAAGAGGGGAAAGCTCATGGAAGTGCCCATTCATGCTTCCCTCCACCCATTCCATAAGCTAGCATTTTAATTGCCTCTGGAATGGCAACACTTTCTCCTGTCAGCCTGAAATTTGACAGGGAGGACTCCCTAGAGTGAGGTGGCGACATCCCTGAGAATGTTATCCTTGATGGAGAAGTTACTGCTGAAAATGTGTTTCCCACTGAAACCAGTGGAAACAAAATTAAAACGTTTTTTAAAACTAACTAAAATCTGACTGACATGATAAATGCTGTAATTAATACAAACCGATAACTGTGAACACAACAGCCTGAACTGGATCCCAACCAGTGTTCCCTCTAAGCTGAGTTAGTGCGAGCTAGTTCATGGTTTTTTAGCCCGCGGCTCACACATTTTTGTCTTAGCTCAGGGAGGATGTCTCCAGAGCAAACTAATTTATGCAGCGGCCAAATCGCTCGCGCTCACAACTTTAACGCCAGTAGCTCACAAAGTAGAATTTTTGCTCACAAGACTCCACAGCTTAGAGGGAGCATTGATCCCGACCTCTTTTTTCCCTTCTTTAACATTCCTGGACCTACATAGGTCTAATTCACAGTCTACTATTGCTGATCTGCTTTCAGGCACGGAATCTTCAAATTCTGTACTCAAACAATCTAATGCAAAGAGATAGCTGGTACATAATTTTATAACAATAATGAGCACTTCAGCTGATTGAATTAATATTGTTGCTCACGCAAACAAGAGAAAAATTGGCTGCATGTTCCCATAGCATTAACAAAGTTTAAGTGGTCTGTTGCCTCATAGAAAAGTCCTGAATGTAAGTAATATTTTACATCATTTGATAGCTACATAGTTTTATATTCTTCATTTTTGCAACATATTCCTTACATAATTTCATCTACGTTAAAAATTACGTTTGAGTATATATGTACTCATGCATGTCCATCCATGTATTCCTAGTTATATATGGAATTGCCACTGTTAAGCAGTAATACATTTGTGATTATACTCCTCACCTTTGTATTTCATGACTACGATTTTATTTGAATGAAATTAAACCAAATCTCATGTGTAGAAGTGCAGATTCTTTAAAAAATACTGAAGTATATACTCATTTCAAGTATTCAAATCTGCACCTCTTTGGGGGAACCAGGAAAACCTGAGATATGAATCATTTGTGTTAACTATTTTTTAAGCCCCCCGAGGGGGAATTTTTTATTTGCGTTTCTATAAAACTACAACAGAAATTGGGGAGGGAGAGTCTACAATCTATAGGAAAAAATAAAGAAAACCTAACTAAAACCCCAAGAATGGAGATTTTACAATGCTTAAAACATAGTTGTTACTCTTATACATTGGCTTTCAAACTTGAAGAGTGCCCGCCAATCATCACTTCTGCTGACAAAACCTGCTTATCTGACTGAACAGAGAGTAATTCCAAAGCTATAACACACATAATCACAGCCCTTAAGAAGAATTTAGCATCTCCACGCTTTACCCCCCCCCCCAGGCAAAATCTTTAAAACAAATGTTCCCTCATTAAGAACATTACAACACGTTTTTCTTCTTCCGTCTTTGATGTATCTTCTTTCTTCAATTATCTTTTAGTTTTTATAAGTCCGGATCTGTCCATTCATGATATAAACCAAGTTCCTTTTTTCCTGGGACATCTTCGCTTCCTTAAACTTCTTAGATCAAAAGAGTCTTTCCTTTTGTTGCAATAACAAC
>NW_015173791.1:56343-86121 GCF_001447785.1 Gekko japonicus
TGGGGATGTTTACATCAGCCGAGAAAGAATGCCAAAGTCTCTAAGGTCTGTTTAAATGCTCCGCTTTCTTTTAGAAAAACTCTCAGCTACAGTCCATCGCCACAGTTTGATCAGTCCCTCCCTCCTTGCTTTTGCATTTGCTTAAAACGTCGGGAGATAGGGCGTCCCCTCCCCCCCCCCTCTGTTTGTATGCTTGTAGTGGAGGGACTTCACTTCTAGGATTTAGTGTCTCATTTCAACGACAACTCACTCATCAATCCTTGAATCAATCCACCAGGTCCTAAGATGGCCCCTGGGATCACGCCAAGCAGAGAAAATTGCTAAACCTCCAAATGCTTGTTCCGGTGGTCGCTTCTAATCCAATACTGGGAATCAGGGCAGGACCTTCAGGGCAGAGAGTAGCCACCCTATACCGGCTGCTGGCCAGAGGTAGGGCTCTCCAAAACCCCCTGGCTAGAAGCCCATTGCCTATGGGCTCCATGGGGGAGCGTGCAGAATCACGCTCCCTCCTAATCACCGATTCATGGCACACGTCTCTCGGAGGACCCCAAAGACGCCGCCATCGTTCAAAGTGCCAAAACCGGAACATCCATTTGTGTTAACTATTGAGTTAACCTTGAGTTCAGAACCTCTGTCTTACCTACACCGCAGTAAAGCACTGGATCTCATTTTCAAGGTTTTAATTTGACTTTCGGACAAAACGGGTTTTTTTTAATTTTCTGCTTCAGTAGTTCATTTCTTGGTACGTAGAAGAGGGACAGACCCTGAAAATTCACCTTTACACTCAAATTATCAAAGAGGATGTTGCCACCCTCATCACCGGCTTTCATGCATGTCTGACTAGAAGAAAATGAGAAGAGGACGTATTTTCTTCTTACTACAAACTAACCCCAAGTGTATCTGTTTTTATACATAGTATACCTGTATCCCATTCTTCCTCCAAGAAATTCAGGGTATAGGTTTATCCCATTTTACTGTCAAGACCTCTCTGAGAGGAAGGCTGGACTGAAAGATTTGCAGAAGGCTATGCAGTGAACTTTATGACTGAGATGACATTTGGACCCTGGCCTCTCTGTTCTATGTCCAATAACTTGTACACTAAACCACAGATCTATAGCCTATTTATTCAGAAACTGTATGCACTGCTTCTCCCTGTGGAAAAGCTGGTCTCAGCCAGAGATGAGGTTGGCTGTTCCTTCCTGTCTCCTGAGGAACATGCCCCCGTGTAACAGCAGCAGTGGTGCAAAAGATATATTAGTAACTGGAATTCCAATTGCATATGCAGTCTTCCTCTGTATTTTCTCCTATAAAGTGAGAGAAATGAGATTCTGCTTTTTGGCAACTGCTCAGAAGCCGTGAAGAGTGGATTTTTACAAGCCAACAAGATGAACAATGTGGTCCCTATGAGATATTTCATGTAGGGATGCTGTGAATTTTGCCATGAATATATTCAGTGGTTTAACTTACCATGTTTGAAGATAGCAATCAAATGTGAGCCAATCACCCAGTCCGTTTGGTTCATGCCAAGCAGCCAAGAATGCATAGCATTTTCTAAAACTGTGCATGTATAAAGCTGCTGCTGAGTCAAACTGATCAACAGCCGTTATTATCACTAAGGACTACTTAACCCAAAGAGTAGGATTTTGCTGATGCACAGCATTTATTGAGGACTGGTTTCTGAGTTATTTACTTGTTAATGTAAGCAATTTCCCACTGAGCAGAACAGTTATGCAGCAAAGATGGGAAGGCAGTCGTAGACCTCAGCGGGGCTGTGTGAGAGCCTGCATGCATGAAAACCAATTGCATTGTACTGCAGGGTTACTAACAAATACAGCAAAGCTTGAAAATATAGGGCTTTCGTTTTGTTTTTAATTCGAAACAGTCGAGCTTTTGTCTTGTTTAATTTGTTTTACTATTGTTTTAATTTATTTTAATAATTTCCCCACCTGAGTTGTTTTAAAGATTTTTTAATTACCATTGTTGAAAGTCATTTGAGGGTTGTGCTCCGTATTCAGGTTTTATTCATTTTATTTATGCTCTTTATGAGCTGTTTTGGTTGTCTGTGGTTTCTCTTGTTCTGTCTCTGTTGTTGTGTATTGGAGCTGATTCTGTTGAGTGGTTTGGTTGTTTTTAGTAACGGAGTAGCAGTGTGGATAATAGCATTCTTATCTTCTTCACTCACCTCCTCCTCCCTCCCTGTCTTGATAATTAAACTAGGGAGTGGTGAAAGACTAGCTTTCTGAGGAGATGAGAGGAGATGAGTTTATTCACTGTGTAGTTAGCCCTTGCCTATACATGTTATGTGTCTGAAATTTCTGTGCTGAGTCACAGAGCTTTTATTGTACACATTCCAGATCATTTAGATTTTCTGACCTTTTGGCTATATTTTACCTTGTTAGTATTTTTTTAGCATATTTTGATTTTCTTTTTCCCTTCTCCTTTTGGTAAATTTCTGTTTCAAACACCCTTTCATTCAATGGGCCAAAAAGAGCACTTTCAGGGATATAGCAAGCTCATACTGTAAACAAAGTAGGAAGAATAATTTTTTAATTCTCCAGCTGGCAACTAAAAATAGATTTCAATGCTTAGATAATAGCTCTTTATCTTTGACTCAATCCATGAAGGAGTCTTTTGATCCAGCGGGTGAGATGCCAGGTCCAAAACCAAGTAGGCAGGACTTTAATTCTGGTCCTAGCTCAGCTATGTCTATATTAAAGATACTGGCAGATCAGACTTTTCTTATATCTGATACCTTACAGAATATTTTCTCCAGGATACAGGAAATTAGCAATAAACTGGCTTTCTTACAATCTTATAATAGTCCAGGTGTTTCAACTAGGGCCTTGCAAAGTAGAAAGGGTTTTAAGAGGGAGAAACCATTAGTTATCCAGCCAACTGTCATGGGCCAGCCAGCTGCCACTTCCTCCTCCTGAGATGAATCAGAAGAATTGGGTCCCACACCAATGGAATTCCCACCTGATCAGCTAGGTCCAGCACCGGGGGAAGCATCAGGAAGTGAGAACGCTTTCCAGTCACAGCCAGGCTGCTTAGTCTTCCAGGAGAAGAAAGAGATGCCAAAGAAGCCAGAGTCTCCATCTCCTCCAGCCTCTCTCAAACCAGCAGAGCATAGAAGGAGGAAAGAAAGTGCTTGACAGCTCTAGAGAAAAGATGAAACACTTGCCTAATTGCTCAGCAACAATCAGTGTTAATTCCCAGAGCAGAGTCCTTGCAGAACCAGGACTGACAAGCTGATAGGGAAACAGTAAAGACCTGCACCTGTAGGAAGCTGAACACAATTGAAAGGAGTGACACCTGGGCCTCAGGGGATGAGTCAGCAAAGAAGGTAGATAAAAGGAACACGCTGAGCAAGGCTTGGCATGGAAGCAACTTTGCTTGCTACACATCTATGAAGCTGACTTACTTAGCAAACAGAGCTCTGCCCTGACTTGCTGCCTTGTACCTTGTTGCTCGTAGCCTGTGCGTGCTCCTACAGCCTGAGACCCAGACTCTGCATCCTTCACCTGTTTCCCATGCCTGGAACTAGACCCTTGAATCCTGAATCCTCCTTACCCTATACCTTGGACTGGACCTGTGATCTCTGACTCATCTGGAACTAGACCCTTGAACCCTCAATCCTCCTTACCCTATACCTTGGACCGGACCTGTGATCTCTGACTCAAGACTGGTTTAGGTGGGCAGCCATGTTGGTTTGAAGCAATAGAACAAAGTTAGAGTCCAGTGGCACCTTTAAGACCAACAAAGTTTTATTCAAGGTATGAGCTTTCATGTGCATGCACACTTCATCAGATAAGGTGAAATGGTACTAAAAATAACAGCCATACATATAGAAGGTGGGCAGTAAATTACCATACAGAATAATGAAGTTTTTAACAGATTAAAAGAATAACAAGCTTAGTTATATGGCCATCATCTGTTGGGGTTTAGCTCATGGGGGGAAACATAGCAAAGAAATAAATATGTCAGAATTGGAGATTCTGTTATGGGCCACAAGCCATTAAGTTGAGAGAGAGCAAATTGACTCTTTGGAATTAAGGCTGTACGAATAATATAAACAGCTACCTCCTTCTGAACAGCAGGATATCATTCTAAGATCTGATAGAATAAAAAATGTACTTTTAGGTACTCAATCAGCATAAGCAGAAATACAAGATATTCCTCCAACCCCCCAAAAAGTGCAATTTGAAGAAACTAAGCCTTCACATTTTCATTTTTCTGCTTATGCATTCTGTTAGAGGACAAGGGAAAATAGTTATTCAGGGGATTTCCAGTTTATGAATGCGATGGTGGACACTCTCCCCGAGCCATGGGAGAGTGATCCGCACACCAGCAGCCTGGAGGGGTTCCACCTCAAGTGACACCCCCAAGGAGACTTTGCGATAGGCTCCAGGCCAGGGGGCTTTTGAGGGGTGGCCGATGGCGTAACGCCGGAGAATTGAGGCTTCCCTCGGCCCTGACAGTCCAGCTGCTGTGTGACCCTCGGGCACTAGCTGGTTTGACCGGGACAAGCACCAGAGATCGAGCGGAATGGCAATTAATGAGCGAGGTCAGAGAAACTGACCGACAATGAACGTGAGTTCAAAATAAATTTGATTACTTTAAAAGCAAATTCCCCCCCTCCGCTGACAACAGCGGATGCAAAGAGGGACGCCTCTTATGCGAATGAACTGATAAGCAATACAAAAGGGGAGAAGGGAGGAAATACAACGAGTGTGTTTTGAGAGACTTACTTGATTTTCATCATCGTGGGGCGAGTTTTTCAAGTCGTGAAGAAGCGGTAGAAACTGTAAACAAAATGGAGAAAATGTAATAATCAAAACTTTAAAAGACATTCCATTTGAAATTTGACAAAAGAGGAAAAACTATAAGGATTTAATTTCTTTCCTTCAAACTAATGGAATATCGTACAGATGGGTGGTCCCAGAGGGTGTCATCTAAGATCAACGATAAAAGAGAGAAGATAGACTCCACCTTCAAAGCCAAAGAATTTTTGTGGCATCAGCTGGGAACAGAGGAAGAGTCTAGGGAGGAAGAAACGAAATCTAGTGACTCTGCCACCTCTGGAATGGAAGAGGACTCTGCTACAGAAACGGGTGCAGGTCCCGCCAGAGTTGTATACGATTTTAGAGACAGAAAGCCGAAGTGAAGGCAGAAGGACTCGGAAAATGGCCTTTTGAAGCGAAGAACATGAAGATGATCAGAAAGCTCTCTCATAACAACTAACATATTAACACATTTGAAGCTGTGATAAACAAGAACTCTACAAGTATATTGTGATATTAACACTTTTAGTACTAACACTTATATTAACAGGGATAAGATTTCCTCCTCTTGGGGTTTTAGCACAGTGTGGTCATCTTTCCTTTATCCCTAGTTGTAGTCCCCTTCCCAATATTTTCTTTGTAGTTCTGTAGTTAATTGCAAAATAAAAAAAAATCCCTTTGGGGATTTTGTTGTTGTTGTTGTTTTTTAAAGGAAAGTAGGTTATTCAGCTAAGGAGAGCTTCCAGGGAGAGGTGTTTGGGCCACTTTCTAAAGCCTTGAAAAAGAAGGAGTCAGCTCCTTTAAATGTTAGTACTCCTCCTCTTTTGTGCAAAGGAAGTCCCCTGGCCCTGATTCTTTGTAAAGTTCCCTCTGTTGAGGGGTTTCACATCCCAAGTTAAAGAAAAACATTGAGCTCTATCAACAGCTACATAATGGCTAAGAAGAAGAAGAGAAGAAGTTGGATTTATACCCCGCCCTTCACTACCCAAAGGTGTCTCAGAGCGGCTTACAAACTCCTTTCCCTTCCCCTCCCCACAACAGACACCCTGTGAGGTAGGTGAGGCTGAGAGAGCTCTGACAGAAACTGCTCTTTTTCAAGAACAGCTCTTATCAGAACTATGGCTTGCCCAAGGTCATCCAGCCAGGTGCAAGTGGAGGAGTGGGGAATCAAACCCGGCTCTCCCAGATTAGAGTCCGCGCACTTAACCACTACACCAAACTGGCTTTCAGAACTTCTTAATACCTGCTGCTTTATGTACGCATGTGCTGTCAAGTTGCAACCAGCTAACAGTGACCCCAGCAAAGGACTTCCAAGGCAGGTGAGAAGCAAAGGTAGTTGATCATTGCTTTCCTCCCATCCAAGTACCAACCTTGCTTAACTTCTGAGATCTGATGAGATCAGGCTATACCATGCTGCCTTCTCTCCCCCTGCTGCTTTGTTGGGGCGGAGGGGACAACTTTGGCCTCTGGATCAGACTTGTAGGTTTTCTGGAAGCATTTGAGGGCATCTGTGGGAACATGATTCTGAACTAGGTGTACCTAATGCTACTGGTTTAGCAGGGCTTTTCTTAAACTTTTAATGGCATGCCTGTATAATAAATGCATATGTCACATCACTGATGGAGTTTGTGTATTACATGATATAATATCGGGCACAAACAGCATTTAGGTAACCAAGAGCCACATAGTACCAGTCATGAAAATGTACCCTGACCTGGTGCAGCAGCCATCTGTGACCTTTGATGACATGCTATCATTAGCTCCCCCTCCAGTTCCCTGTGCCTTTGGCAAAGGGTGATCGTTCCGGGCTCTATAAGGTGTTGAAAGTCATGAACCAAGTATTGGGGGGGAGGCTACTGCCTGACTGCTTCCAGCCAATAAGCCCTGAAGAGTTATGATTAGAGTTTATAGATGATTATATCCTCAAATGGAAACATGTACTACAGTAATTCTCAGTCATTCAACTGCTTCAATACGTTGTCTTCTATATGCCTGGAAACTGTCCTTTCCTCTGGGCATTTCTATTTCTAGATAGTAAGTACCAGCAGCTCATAGTGAGGCAACCTGGTGACCAGCTGGGATTTCCTCCAGCTCTGCTGCAATGCCTGTATAAAAATGCATATGTCACATCACTGATGGAGTTTGTGTATTACATGATATAATATCGGGCACAAACAGCATTTAGGTAACCAAGAGCCACATAGTACCAGTCATGAAAATGTACCCTGACCTGGTGCAGCAGCCATCTGTGACCTTTGATGACATGCTATCATTAGCTCCCCCTCCAGTTCCCTGTGCTAACCAAGAGCCACATAGTACCAGTTATGTAAATGTACCCTGAGCACCTGGTGCAGCAGCCATCTGTGGCCTTTTATGACATGTTATCATTAGCTCCCCCTCCAGTTCCCTGTGCCTTTGGCAAAGGGTGATCGTTCCGGGCTCTATAAGGTGTTGAAAGTCATGAACCAAGTATTGGGGGGGAGGCTACTGCCTGACTGCTTCCAGCCAATAAGCCCTGAAGAGTTATGATTAGAGTTTATAGATGATTATAGCCTCAAATGGAAACATGTACTACAGTAGTTCTCAGTCATTCAACTGCTTCAATACGTTGTCTTCTATATGCCTGGAAACTGTCCTTTCCTCTGGGCATTTCTATTTCTAGATAGTAAGTACCAGCATCTCATAGTGAGGCAACCTGGTGACCAGCTGGGATTTCCTCCAGCTCTGCTGCATTAATATGCAGCTAAAAAGGTTTATATTCATAAAGTTAGAAATAAAACCTCAGCAAATGCTTCAGAAGAAATATCCTCGTCTGTTGTGGCACAGAGCTCATGAAGTTTCATGATGTGTAATGTATTTATATTTTCTCAAATCTGTGATATTGTGGCCAATTATCCTTATCTCTAGCCCATAAAATGTGCATTGCTTATAAAGTTCTACCATACAGATAGCTGAACAATGTGCCTTCTGGAGTCTATGGAGTAGATAAGATGAGAGGGGCATCGATTTTTGTTTCCAGTGTTGAAGGCAGGCTGGCTTCATTAGTGTTTTACGTTAACCTTCTCTAACTTCCCCCCCTATTTATGAAAAGGCAGGCTGGCTTCATTAGTGTTTTACGTTAACCTTCCCTAACTCCCCCCCCCCTCCCTATTTATGAAAAGCTTTGTGTACAGCAATGGCTGGTTAGTATTTTACAGAGCTTCCTACAAAAGCGTTTTCTAAAAAAGCTTTGATCTGAAGATATTTCCTTTGACACCACAGCTGGTACTCAGCAGGGCGAGATGGAGATGTTTGCCTCAGACATCTCAGCTGACTTTTCTTGGACTTTCTGGACAGATAACGATAGCAGCTATTGCGTAATGAAATACAGATTTTGTAATTGCATTTAGATCACTTCCAGTAGCCTGAACACAAACACATTACTCTTCCCAGATCAAAAGGCTTGTTATGATCCCATAGGAGTTGCCTTAAGGTTTTTATTTACTTACTTACTGATATCCTACCTTTCTCCCCAGTAGCAACCCAAACCAGTTTACATTGTTCTCCACCACTTTATCCTCACAACAACCCTGTGAGACTAAGTGTTCATTATAGCTGATTATTGTCATGATCTTTCAGCTTCATTTTGGTGGCATTAGTCTCTACCATTTTCCTATGTGACAAAAAGTCAGAGATACACAGTGCAACCCTAAGAATACTTTCCTGGAAGTAAGCCCTACTGAATAGAACTGAGTAGGAGTCTGAGTGGTCCAGTTTATGATGGCATCAATAGTTATTGAAGAATCCATACAGGATTTCTCCAAGACAGCAGACAGAAATCTTAGGGATGCTGGCTATAGTTTAGATGTGTTTTGTTTTGTTTTCTTGCTTAGTTTGCTTTGTAATCTGAAATTTAAAATTACTGAAATAACAAATGGCATTTGGGGGGCAGAGCCCTACCACAGATGAGCCCTGTCCCACCCTACCAAACTGCAAAAGTCAATGTAAGCCCTTGTCTAAGAGTTGTTTGCTGAGATAATCATGCAGGACTCATCTGCGTGGGCAATATCTGTAGGTGGTAAGTTAGCAGGAAAATAGGCAAGAATGGGATTCTTGACATGTTTGAATTATAACCATGAAAAAATAATGGCTAATGTACCAATGTAGACAAACTCAGAAAGATACAACTTCTGGCACAAAGCAGAACCCAGAGTGAAAGGGATCCAATTAGGCACTGCTGGCTCTGATGACTTGTTCTACATGTCCCCATCAAATCTAGGCACTCTTTGGCACAATGCTGAGTTATCTTTCCTTAGTCATTCCTACCCAGTAGTAATGTATGGCTGCAAGAGTTGGACCATAAGGAAGGCCGAGCACTGAAGAATAGATCCTTTTGAATTATGGTGCTGGAGAAGACTCTTGAGAGTCCCTTGGACTGCAAGGAGATCGAATCAGTTGATCCTAAAAGAAATCAACCCTGACTGTTCCCTGGAAGGCCAGATACTGAAGCTGAAGCTCAAATACTTTGGCCACCAAATGAGAAGGGAGCACTCACTGGAGAAGACCCTGATGCTGGGAAAGATTGAAGGTCAAAGAAGACGGGGACGGCAAAGGCTGAGATGGTTAGATAGCAATATCGATGAAATGAAATTAAGTAAACTTTGGTGCACGATGGAAGACAGGAGGGCCTGGTGTGATGTGGTCCATGGGGTCGCAAAGAGCCGGACTTGACTGTGCGACTGAACAACAACAAGTCATTCCTAACCAAATGACTCCTAATTATCTAAGACTGTAAGGAATTTTACTTCCCAACATGACACCTGACACACTCACAGCAACATATGCAACATCCCTAGATCCAACCCATCTTTGGACCTAATGGTCCTTAGTAACTACTGCCTGGTATCTAATTTAACATTTCTGGGCAAATTAGTAGAGAGGGAGGTGACAACACAGCTCCAGGTGTTCTTGGAGGATGCTAATATCCTGGTTCCTTTCCAGTTTGGTTTTTGTCCTGCCCATGGAATGTGGACCATTTTGGTCGTGTTGGTAGATGATCTCTGGATACATCTGGATCGAGGTGGATCGGCGTTGCTGATTCTCCCTGATCTGTCATCAGTGTTCGATACGGTTGACCATGAGTTATTGACCCACCACCACACCGATGTGGGAATACAGGGACTAGCCTTACAGTGGTTGGCCTCCTTTCTCCAAGGTTGGGGACAGAGGGTTGTGCTGGGGGGGAGTTGTCTCGGCGACACCCACTTGAATGTGGGGTGGTGCAGGGTATGATTCTCTCCCCAAAGCTATTCGATATCTACATATGCCCCCTTGCCCAGATTATTTGTAGATATGGGCTGGACTGTCACCAGTACACTGATGACACCCAGCTCTACCTGCTAATGGATGGCCACCCGTACTCTGCCCCCGAACATCTGGACAGGATGTTACAGGCTGTGGCTAGTTGGTTATAGCAGAGCATACTGAAGTTGAATCCATCAAAGACGGAGGTCCTGCACCTGGGCTGTGGGGGGCTGGGGTTGGGAATCAGGCTCTCAGCCTTTGGTGGGGCCCAGTTGATGCTGGTGCAAAAGGCAAAGAGCCTAGGAATGTTCCTGGATGCCTCTCTGTGATGAACTTAGTAAAAACAGTATGAGTGTAGGCAGTGGCAGAGGCTCATTCTGATTGGTGAGCCGCCTCCATGACAATGGAATGCATCAAGCAGGCATAGTGATAGGGTGTCACAAAGCAGAGGGACAGATGAGAATCTGCTGAGGGGTTTTGCCAGAGTCAAAGGGCAGACCTCTGTTTAAAAAGGAAAACACCAACACACACAGGGAAGGACTGTAGTTTGGTTATCCAGGGAAAAGTCCTAAGAACAGACAGATCTCCAGCAAAGACGGGGGAGGAAACTGGGAACTTGAGAGTGAGTGGTCAGTGAAAGGACCCTCAGGAGTATATCGTTTCTAGTTTCCTTAGGGTGCTTAAGGGAGAAGAGTCTAAGGAGGGACTAGTTGGGATTCAGACGGGGCAAAAGGGAGGAGTGAGCGCGGAACAGCGCTTGTGGGAAATCACCCTGTGTGTGTGTGGAGAAATATTTTTGAACCAGCCAAACAATCTCATAACGTCTCTCACAGTATTTAGAAAGGTGTCCAGTCAGGGGAACCCTGGTTTAGTCATTGTATATGTTCTCTATCATTACAACTGCCTGCCTATTTTAAATAAATATCTTATAGTGTTTTACTTATTTTATTGTATTTATTGTATGTATTTTATTATTCTGTTTTTATGATGTAAATCTGCAGTCAGTGGATTATTATAGGTTGGAACCTACCCTGAGCCTGCTTTGCGGGGAGGGCGGGATATAAATTGAAGGAAATAAATAAATACATTTTCCCTTCATCTGTCAAATCAGCACTGCATAGAGCATTGCACAGATGCTGACAGGAATTTACCTCAGTCTATCCAATAGAACAGGCATAATTGACAATTTCATAAACTGTGCCCTGCAACAGCAGAAAAGAGTAAGAGTCCAGTAGGACCATAAAGACTAACAAAATTTGTGGTAGGATGTGAGCTTTCATAAGTCACTGCTCACTTCTTCAGATACTGTGGCCAAGGACTGAACCTGGGCCTTTTGCCTGCTGAGCTTGTGGCGTCTACAGAGCTATAATTCCACAAACAGTATTTCTGATACCAGGCTATGGCCCCATTCACACGGGGAATTTGCTGCGGGAGAGCCACGAGTGGATGGCGGATTTTCCGGCCGCGATCACACCACAACATCTGGGAAGTGGAGCACACCCATGGCATGCCGCCGAAAATGTGCTATTAAAAATTACCTCAACAAAGGTGGTGGCAAATGGTTTGCCACGGGCTGCCTCCGGACTCCCTTGGTGTGATCATGCCAGTGCGGCTTTTTTCTCTGGCCGTCTGCATTGCAGTGCACATGCCGAGGGCTGGAACCATGGGTTGCTGTTGATGCGTCTGATCGCGTTGTCGCGCGGCTACTTGCAGCGCTGCAAATAGCCACGCCTCCCCTCCATGTTTTCCGGCCCATGTGACCGGGGCCAATGTAGCTTTGAATCATCCCATGCATTGTATTGGAGAAGAAATGAAGCGGGTATGTCACAGGTTAGGGCCTTGAGAGACTACAAAAATCCTACAATGAGATTCTAGGCAGTGCGGGCTCTGTTATTGTTGCCTTACCTATTATTGTTGTTGTAATTGCTTTCACCCTAAAATTATTGCCATTGTCCAGACCTCCAAAGGTAGTCATTTCTTTATAAAGGTGCATATCCATCTCTTGGAAACCAAACTGTCCTCTTCTGCTTCCTTTTGTGCTGTTCTTTCCCATTCAGTTACCTGCTCCTCAGAAGCTTATATCCTATGAGCTTCCCAGTGTGGCTTTTATTTTTCTTTGACTCAGTGATGCTATTTTTAATAAACTTTTGTTTTTTATGCTTGAGATAGTACTTGACATTCTAGCCCTAGGGAAACTGCCTCTCCCATCTCTAGCAAAGAACAGAAGAAAGAACCCAATGAAAACACGTAGGAGAAAAATCTACAAGCAAAGAAGCAACCATACTACAGCAGAAATATTTCCAAAGCTAGCCATTATTGTTGGCAGAGTGTAGATATGCAGTAAATGGGAGCACAAGCTGTTTAAAGAATTAAGTCAGTTTATTAAGAAGAGAACAAACTTTGTAAGAAGGAGGAGAAAGAAAGGGAAGTCTAACTGTCTAACTAGCTAGGAGGGAGTTAGTAACGAACAGTTCTCAGTAGGAGTGGGGGGAACCTAACTGAGCCAATCAGAAGACAGGAAGAAGACTATTTGAAAATAGCAGGAAGTCACTAATCTCACTATGCTAATCTCACTATGCTCACTGCCCTCAGCAGGGAGGGTGGGATATAAATCAAATAAATCAAATAAAACTATGCTAACTAGTTGTCCCCTCTGCTGCCCCCTGCAGGATGTTCTTGTTATTTTCTTTATCTATAAATGATAGACCTTGCATATTCTAACAATTATAACATCTGGACTTCAGCAGCAGTTGCAAGGAGAAGTCCAAGATAGGGGCCATGCCTCCAGCTTACAGAGCAGCTACTCAGCGACAGTGCCATCCAAAGCAGAATATGTTACTTATGAACCTTGTTAATGTGAGATAAGATCTGAAGTGCCGTGTTCAAGTTCAAGTGTACTTTCTAGTCAAAATAACATGTTGCATTCACATTATAGATGGAGGAAATGCAAAGAACAATTGAAGTATCACCTGCAAAAATGGCCTTGAGTTTCTTTTCAAAAATACTTCTGCTACAATGTAATTTGTTGGTTTTTCACTCTCAGGTGGTAAGAGCTAGAGCATCATTAAGTTGCCAAGTAACACAAGTGGAATTTGATTCAGCATATAGATGAAAATAAAAATGGCTATAGGACACGACATTTTCATTTTTCTCTTCAGGGTGCTGTCAGGTAAACAACGTAAGCTTTTTGTTCCTGTTTCCTTCCATAAAAACAATCATGTTAATTCTGCAGCCTTGTAGCATTTTAAAAGTTTGATAACTGTCATTCACAGACTGTGAGCTGAGGTAAGGCTCACATAGCAGCTCAGGAAGCAAACCATGTTGGTAGGTCAGAGCAGTTGAATTTTAAAAATTATTGTCATTTCATTGGCCAGAATTGAATTAGAGTAGCTACTATTATAATACAATGCTATAATCAGCCAGTATTTACATTTTTCAGCTTTGTAATAACAAAAGAGTTTCCTTTTAGACATTTTTTAAAAACTGGAATCCTAGTCCTTCAGGTTGGGATGATAAAGTTTAAAAACATCCGCCAAAATCATGAGTCCACAAATGCAGTTGATCCCTGTACACCTGGAGCTTTCCCCATAGTCTTCTGTAATTCCCATTTGTAGGCTCCTGGATACCTACAAAGCATGTAAACCCCTTTGACAATCAACCATACTTTTATCCTACATAATAGAATAGTTTATTGCTTTGTTTGACTCAAATGAGTGAACCCTTGGGAGCTGCTGCCAAGAAAGGACCAGGCTATAGAAACCAGTGCTTACAGGATTTAAAATACTTTGTTTATTATTAGCTCATATTCTAGAGTCCTTGCCCTTCTTCTTCTTCTTCCGTTTTACTGCTTGGCTGTATCCTCCTTTCCCCTTCCTCTGTAAGCATTTTGACATGTTCAGTCCCAAGGACTGGCCTGCAGAAACAAATGATGACAGATTTATCACATTTTTGGGTTTTTTTATTCCACAGCTTTCTTAGCTTTCAGGGGGGGGGGGGTTCCTCCTACTTGACTCCAACTTTAGCTTCTGCCTGTCCCTCCTGCCCCTCTTCCTGCACCAGCACTATGAGTCAGTTCATCTCAGAAAAATGCCTACAAGCAGCACTGCTCCAACACTTTTTTCGACAGCTTCCCCTCTTCACCTCAGGCAACAGTGACCAAGCCATACTTCACCAATCTTTAAATGATACATGGTGTCTTACCCTCTTCTCTCCCCCCCCCCTTCTCTCACACAGATTTGAGGTGATTTGTTGACTGGTTTTGTGATTCTGTGCTAAAAATTTCTGGTTCTAGTTTTATTGTAAACCCCACCCCCACCCCGGTTGGGTCCTATTTTTGCTTTGGAGTAAAAGGGGCCACATGTACCAGTTTATTTCAGGTATTTGTTAACCATTTCTCCAGAAAAAGCCTGATATATATCACAAAGAACAATGGGATTGTGGTAAAAGAACAGGTTATACATACACCCATAGAGCACTAGTGCTTGGTAAACTGTACTGTTAATGTTAAATGCCTAGAAACAAAACGTTAATACAACTAAATACAGAAAATACAAAGTATATTTTATGTATATCACAGAACTTATACATATTTGGCAGCAGCTCTACTCAGGCAACCGCATTTCCTCCAGTTTAGATAACGGTATACCACCAAACGATTGTTTCTCGTGTTCAGGATTTCCCAGATCAGCACCTGTGCCTGTGATCTCTTTGAAAAGAGATTTCTGTATAGTCTTTGCTGTTGAAACTGGAGGCCATCTCAAAGCCCTCTGGAGGCATGGTTCTACACTGCAGAGAAATCAATGGCAAAATTCCTATTGATTTTTCTGAGTCAGGATTACAGTCTGAGATATTGCTCTGTAGCCAGCAGTTGTCCAATGCTTTTACATCACAGCCCAGGCAATTTCTGGGCATTACATCTGTCAAAACACTCTAGCTCCACATCGTAAAGCACACATGCCACAGTTTAAGAGTGTCCTTTATGTTGGGGACTTTGATGGTGCTAGTCCACACTATTATTATTAGGACAACTGTTAGGCTATGATGCTGAACAGAGCAGTCCTATTAATTTTAGTGCCTGCTTGCTTGAAGGTGAAAAAGATATACAGGGATTTCTCCAGGGTCCAGACTGCCTTGAGTCTCTGTGTGAAAGGCAAACTGTTCATGAAGTAGATAAATGGATGATAATGAAAGAAATGCTGCGAACTTTCCAAAAGAGGGTCGAGGATTTATGCATCTTCAACATTGCCTGTTTATTCTGAGGAAACTGTAAGCCAGGCCCAAATAGTAGGTACTACATATGCAGTAACTGTGTGAATTTTAACAATGGCATTCACCTCTGACTCCACAATAATATACAGGGCTCTTGTTGTAGAAAAAGCCCTGCAGGAATTCATTAGCATAATAGGCCACACCCAACAGCAGGAACTCATTAGCACATTGGGCCACACCCCTGACAGCTGTGGCTCATTAGGACATTAGGCCGCACCCCCATGTTACCAGAAGTGTGGTCATCCAGCCACACCCACCTTTTGCCTGTTATTCTGTTTATCTTGTTTGTTGTCAAAACCCAGGGCCTTTTTTTGTAGCAGGAACTCCTTTGCATGTTAGGCCACACACCCCTAATGTAGCCAATCCTAATGAGTTTCTGCTGTTGGGTGTGGCCTATTATGCTAATGAGTTCCTGCTGGGCGTGGCCAACTTGGGAGCCAGCCGGAACTCCGTTCCTGTGCGTTTCTGCCCAAAAATAGCCCTGAATATACACAAGGATTCAACCAGCTACTTATACACACACTGCTGGGTTTTACTTTCATGTGCAGGATGAGAATACAATAACTTGGTTTTTTCTTCCCTTTTTGCAATTTCAGCCATTAGCACTAATTGACATTTATTGCTTGCCATGTCACTTCAAAATCCATTTAAGATTTCTATTGTTCTCTGTGCCACTTAAACTGAAAACCATTTTGTGCTTCTAACTGAGTAATAATTATCATGGCACTCTGAGTCCAGTCACAATACCTTTGCTCCTCTGTGCTCTATTCCCTTCTTGAAGAATTATATTAATCAATGAAGGATAAACACTTTTGCCCAGTTTTATAACAAGGTGCACTAAGTAGCTCATCTTTTTGCTTTAAAAAAAGTCATTCTCTTCCCACATTCTTTGACATTAGTTGCTTTGTCACCCCCTTGCTATTGATTCTTGAATCTTGTTAAGCATTTTCTGAACCAAAGAATTAATGAACCAGGAGGATAACATTAGCCGCTGCCTTTCAGACCAAAATTTGCATTTTAATCCCCTAACTCTGGGTTTAATCATAGCCATGTCAAGTTAAATCCTAATACTGGAAGTTGTTTCTAAATCCCCTCCTATCTCAAGCCAGTATGGAACTGCTTTCCATTCAGAATGTTTTGAAAAGTCATTGCATGTATACTAGGCAGGAACATAAAGGGTCTCATTGACTGGAAATCATTAGATGGAAGCAAAAACCCATTCATTCTGTGGAATCCTCTTCCACATATATACTGTGATTCAGGAGTTCTATTATGCACATGGGAGTCTTGAAGTGTACACATTTTCCATGTACATAAAGCAATCTCTAACACTGCAGTATAAATTGAAACATCTGGTCACAAAGAACTCTATGAGCGCCAAGGAGTTGTGGACTGTACCTATTGTGTGTTTAGGAGCCCAGTGTTAAACCACAGAAGCCAAAATTGTAGCATTTCAGCAGTGATGAATGCACTGTGCTGCTTCAATGTATAGCTCATGAATCTCACTTCAGTTTCTGTACAGAAGCACAACACTGCACAAACAACAAGATGAGCTATACTGAAGACTATAATTGCATTGTCAATGTAGGGAATGAAGAGGCAGAGGAAAATTGGAAGGACTGGAAAAAATGAATACAGTTTGGATTGAATATGGCACACCTTTCCTATTAGAGGCTGTCTCTACAGTTAGTTTATTGTTTACATGTAGCAATTTCCTCAGATCTTTCAAATGTAGGGATAGCAACCACATATAACCTTTCTTGGATAACTGCAGTCTTCACTCCTACTAGATCTTTTGCATTAACTAGTTCATATATGTGGCATTTGAATGCAACATCGAGGTGTAAGTCACCACAGGCAGAGATAGGCTGAGGTCAAGCATACCCAAATCAAGACCTGGAGATAAGTTATCCTCTTCAGGGTTCCCAAGGTCAGTGGCTTGGGCTTGGAAAGCTGAACACACTGCAGCCTGTTTAGGCACTGTTGACCCGATAAGGGCCAAATGCCAGTCTTCAAGTATTGGCTTCTTCCATGTACATAAAGCAGTCTCTAACACTGCAGTATAAATGGAAACATCTGGTCAGAAAGAACTCTATGAGCCCCAAGGAGTTTTGGACTGTACGTATTGTGTGTTTAGGAGCCCAGTGTTAAACCACAGAAGCCAAAATTGTAGCATTTCAGCAGTGATGAATGCACTGTGCTGCTTCAATGTATAGCTCATGAATCTCACTTCAGTTTCTGTACAGAAGCACAACACTGCACAAACAACAAGATGAGCTATACTGAAGACTATAATTGCATTGTCAATGTAGGGAATGAAGAGGCAGAGGAAAATTGGAAGGACTGGAAAAAATGAATACAGTTTGGATTGAATATGGCACACCTTTCTTATTAGAGGCTGTCTCTACACTTAGTTTATTGTTTACATGTAGCAATTTCCTCAGATCTTTCAAATGTAGGGATAGCAACCACATATAACCTTTCTTGGATAACTGCAGTCTTCACTCCTACTAGATCTTTTGCATTAACTAGTTCATATATGTGGCATTTGAATGCAACATCGAGGTGTAAGTCACCACAGGCAGAGATAGGCTGAGGTCAAGCATACCCAAATCAAGACCTGGAGATAAGTTATCCTCTTCAGGGTTCCCAAGGTCAGTGGCTTGGGCTTGGAAAGCTGAACACACTGCAGCCTGTTTTGCAATAGGCACTGTTGACCCGATAAAGGCCAAATGCCAGTCTTCAAGTATTGGCTTTAGGCTATTCATACCCAAGGGCTTCATACTGTGAAGTATGTTTCAGGAATCAGTGTTGCACACTCTATATTCTCTTCTGTGCCTGAGCATGCACAATCCACTATAGCTCAAAAGTCTAAGCTCCACCCTCATAGCATGAGATTTCTGGATCAGTTGCCACTAAACACACATAGAGATGGGGAATTCTACATGTCTTTAGACTCTGAGATGTAACAGTAGGATTCCATTATCAGAATTTAAGATGTAGGGATCACTGTCCTGGGGAAAGTAGTAGTTCATTCTTTCCTAGGGATGGGCACGAACTGGAAAAATGCATTTCAGTTCATGACATGCCCCATCTGTGAACCATGGACCACCATGAATTTTTAGCTGCCTCATGAACTGGTTCAGTTTGTGAGGTTCATGAGGTGGTAGAACAACCCCCACCTGTCATTTCCCCAGAAAACACTTTCCTTGGGGCACCTTCTTTGGGGAGTGTAACTCAGACCCTGTATATCCAATCCTCACCAAACTTGGAGGGCAGGTATAGGAGAGTAAACTAGAGATCCCCTGTGAGTTTGGTGTCTCTAGCTTGTACAGGTTCTGTTCTATACACTCCTGAACCTCCTGAACCTGTGCCTGTCAAAATGACTGTCATTTTAACAGGCACAGTTTGGTGTCACTACATTCCTGAACCTTCTGAACCTGCTCCTGTCAAAATAAACGAAGGCTCAGGAGTGTCTAGAATGGATCCTGTGGAAGCTAGAGACATCAAAGTCATAGGGGACCTCCCCCAGATGCTCCTCTGCTTGCCTTCTAAGTTGCTGCTTTGAAGTTCTGTAAACATTTTGATTGAGCAGAGACAGTCTGTCTGGGAATGTCTCTGATCACAAACTGGCACCAACCTCCACAAACAGCTTGGAAGTTCATGGAAAGTTTGTCCCAGGTGACTGGCCCCGAACTTGACTTTGAGAAGGATGAACCGGCCATAGTTCATCATGAACTTTAGTTCATGAGACGGTTTGTGCCCATCTCTATTCTTCTCTCTGTGTTATTTACTTGATTGGAAATGCCACCCACTCCACTGCTCTTTTAAGCCTTGTTAGGGAAATTTTGCAACCCCCCCCCCCCCCCGAGACCTAAAGAAGCCAAGGGAGATTTTGTGATCAGGAAAATGATGTGGGTTAGAGAAGTTGACATCTCCCTAGCCCAGTGCTATAGCCCCAGTCCATATCACCTTCCTTCTTACTTGCCATGGCTGCTGTGTAGGGTAAAATTACACATCTAAAAGTTTAACCACTATAGCATGACATGGAGTTTGGCCTTGAGGCATACTGGCTTGTGCAACATTAAAAAGAACCCAAGAACAAATGCTTTGTTCCCACCACTCTCACTTTATCCCCATACTGTTCTTGAGGGTCTTACGACAGGGGGCTCAGATCCAGGGCTATTTTTGGGCAGGAACGCACAGGAACGGAGTTCCAGTTGGCTCCCGAGTTGGCCATGCCCAGCAGGAACTCTTTAGCATAATAGGCCACACCCAACAGCAGGAACTCATTAGGATTGGCTACATTCGGGGTGTGCGTGGCCTAACATGCAAAGGAATTCCTGCTACAAAAAAGCCCTGGGTTTTGACAACAAACAAGGTAAACAGAATAAGAAGCAAAAGGTGGGTGTGGCTGGATGAGCACATCTCTGGTAACATGGGGGTGTGGCCTAATATGCCAATGAGCTGTGCTGTCAGGGGTGTGGCCTAATATGCTAATGAGTTTCTGCTGTTGGATGTGGCCTATTATGCTAATGAGTACCTGCTGGGTTTTTTCTACAAAAAGAGCCCTGCTCAGATCCAAAATAGACATTACACCTGACATGAATCTGGTTAATGTTCACCCACCCTGGTTTTTTGTAGTTTATTTGCTTGGGGGTTTTAAAAACTTTTTATTTATACCTTTTCCAAATATACAGTATTAAACTTTTTAATGGTTTTTTTAACAGTAATATGTGATGTTGGGGAACTAATGTTCCCTAGTGCTCCAGAACCCAATTCAGCACAGGAGCATGATGCTGGAGGAAGAGAGGCATGTTCCTTCCCTACTGCACTGTTTTCCTGAGCTGAAACAGTTAGAGGGGGTGGTGTTTGCCCACTATAAGGCTGCACATGCTGCAGTACACCTAACATCTAGTGCTGGCATTAGTGGGCTGTAGGCCTGTAGCCAGGAATTTTAAAGTCAGGGGGCATTTAAATTTCTTAGGGGGCATTGGCTAATTTAATTAAAGGTAATGTAATTAAAGTCAATTAACTTGCGCTGAAATTAATTAACTTCCCTTTCTGCCCTTGCCAGAAAGATATGCAAGAAAATGGGGCACAGGAACCCCGCGTGGGATCCCAGGCACTCGGGAGCCCACCAGTAACAAGCACTTTCCGGAGAAAATAGACTTTCTGGAGGAAATAGAAAGGTGCTGTCTGACTCTGACCCTTCACGCCAGACAGCTGTACAGGAACATCCGGCTCCTTCCCTGCACCTGCAGCCACTCAGGGGCCCTGGGCTGGATGGGGAGTCATGGGACCTCACAAGTAAGTTGGGGGGGCTAGCCCCGAGATGCCCCACTGTAGCTATGGGCCTGGTGGGCTGCTGCAGCAGGCGGAAGTGGGTAAGTCCCCAGCTGCAAAGTCCACGGATGGTTGTACACATGCCATTATTATGTATTTGTGGTTTTCAGAAACATTTTAAAAATAAATGAAAGGTAGGTCTTTAAAAATAATCTATAAACATCATTTGGGAGGTGGAGTGGGGGGTAGGAAAAAAGCAATCTAACCTTCCATGCAGTTGATCCACTGAATCAGTTCTAACATGTAAGCCAGTATAACCAATAAAAAGCTGTTTGAAGATGCAAGAACAAAGGGATGTGCATTCTGCTGAGATAGACAGGAATACCCACTCACACAGGAGTTCCTGATGTATACTGTTGCTTCCATTGCATCAGTCCAAATGTAATTTAATGATCATTTCATAAAGACATGATGCCATTTCCCACTCAATGCAGTAGCAAGGTTTTAAAAAAAATTATCTGGTGCCACATTTCATAAGAGAATACAACATGATAAAATACATTGTAAAAAGAAATCCAGGCAAACTAAATTAATTGACCCAGTACAACCAAACCACAAAGAGGATAAGTCTAAGCCAATAATTTCCTTCTCTCCCCCCCCCACAAACGTCTAATCTCTTCAACAAGGCAATTACATAATAGTATTTTTAACCCATAAGGATCCTTAGTGGAGATTACAGGATACAATTTCTCTGCAATCGGTGCAACTACTCCCATTTCCACACAGAGAATAATATTATAGAAATCAGATCCTGTGCTTGCAGGCATATGTAAAGTACCAGATTTTTTTTTCAGACGGCATAATTGCTTTATGTTGCTACCCCAACATACAGGCATAAATATTAATCAGTGACAAATACAAACTCATCTGTGCTGTCGTGTTAGTTTTTAAAAATGTAACCCATTTTAAACTGAAATAACTAAGATGAAAGGCATGAAAAATGCAATGACATAACCTAAAGCAACCAGAATTGAGACAACTGGTCTGATTTTAATCAAAACATTTATTAAACTTCAGAATACAGCACCATTTTCATCGGGGGGGATTTCATTACTTTGTCAATGCTATTTATAAGGCTCTGGCTTTACAACAAAACTAAGAATGATTGGTGCCTGTGCTTCAGGGCATCTTCCATTCTGAAATTATGTGACTGTGAAATTCCACTACAAATTGATACTGGAAATGCATGGGCCTTAAGAGAAACTCAACAGTTATTCCTGCTGTTTTCTCAGCATCAGTAGCCATCACTTGACGTTACCATCTCTTGAAGGGTCAGCATGGTATGACAGCTAACTCTTATACTGCACAATCATTCTGCCATGTCATGCACTAGAGAGGTATTACACTGAACGCTTAGGCAGTTTCTGTTTAATCAAAACTGATGTTTGCTGTTATTGCAGTCAGCATATATCAAACAATATTCACAACTGGAAAGCTGGAAAAGAGATGAAAAATTAAAGCTGCTTCCCCCCCCCTCACAGGCCAACCAGTGGTAAAGCTTCCATAGTATTCCAGCGATTCCTTCCATGTGACAATGATTGTTGTTCATATGCTTATAAAATTATGATAGCTTAATGGTAGTTTGTTCAGTCATGACACTGTTTTTGCTTGTAGTACCATGTTATTATTGTGGAGGGAAGGAATGATGCAGAGAATCTGCCAGAGCTGACTCCTAATAATCAGGCCTTTAGATCCTTCTAGCTGCTTATTTCCCTTTTATATGGAGGGATAGTAGCTCCTTTGCCAGATTTATAATATAGAAAGACACATTGACTTTCATATTGGAAAATGTGTGGTGGTCATCTCATCTCAAATTCAGTGCCATTCGCACTCAATAAATTTTGTGGATTTACAACTTCAGGTACATACATTTCATGAAAACTTCTAATCACTGCATGGGGAAACAATTGTATCTCCATGTACACATACAATTTTAGGGTATGTTCACAAGTTGTTTATTTACAATATTCATATCCCATACTCTCCAGAGTGTACCCATGGTGGTCTAACCATATAATTAGTAACTAGTCTAATCAATATTTGATTACAACATAACAGATTCATACTATCAGTATTCTAAACTTGGGTTTTTTCCACATTTGCAACTTATTCCTGCTTTTCTTAGTGGTCAATCTGCTAGCATCGACTTTGCATGAAACACTAGAGTTCTGTGCATCTTCTCTCCCTCCACATTTTTCAGCTTGCTACTTTGGTCTATTTTCTTACAGGCATAGCTTTAAAAGTCAGGATTTTTCAGCAAGGGTTCTGTTGTCATTGGTGGCGTCACATCGCCAACCGTTCCCCCCCCCTCTCTCTTTCTCTCTGTGTGCATGCACTTTTTTTGTTGCACATGTTGTAAGTCACCACGAGGTCTTCTGGGTGAGTGGCAACAAAAAAAAATCTAATAAATAAATAAAACTAAATAAAAAAAAGAGGGCTTGGCATGCACGTGGTGTTTGGAGATACAAACTAGTTTTTAAATGTTTTCCTGTTGACAAACAACAGGCGGACAGGAAGGAATCAGTTCCTCCCCCATCTAGTCAATCGCTTTCAGGTGGCTGGTACTTAATGTTTATTCATTCATGTGTATATTCTAGCAGGCCAAGAAAACTGAAGCAGGTAGGGTTGCCAAATCTTTTTTACCTGGCAGCGGGGGGCTCCTGCCCGGCGTCTTGAGTGCGTGCGCACACTGCCATTTGAGTGCTGCCATTTGAGGGGAAAATTCTATGTTTTCCCCTCAAATGGCTGTGGCCCTGCCCCCAGCGTGCCCAGCGTCATGATGTCACATCCGGGCGACGCGCGCGTGGGGGTGGCGTTTCCCCCGGGGCCCGATTCCGCGGGGGCGGAAATCGGGCCTCCAAAGCGGGGGGAAATCCGCACCCCAGGGGGACTTGGCAACCCTAGAAGCAGGCCAGTGGGGGTCACTCTGTGACAGTCCCCACCAAAATTAAAAGTGATAATCTGCAGGACCGTCTCTCCTCGAAATGTGCCCCAAAGAGCTTTGCACTTTTTAGACCAGCACCATTTAGTACTCCCTGGCCTGAAAGACATCTGCTTTGCCTCAACCAGGGCCAGGGCCTTTTCAGCCCTGGCCCTGGCCTGGTGGAACATGCTCCTGGTGAAGATCAGGGCCCTGCGGGATTTGTTGGAACTCCACAGGGCCGGTAAAATGGAGCTCTTCCACAAGGCTTTTGCTTGAGGTCGCGAATGTCAAATAATATTGACCTCCCCTGCTTCAAGTGCTCCATGACACTATTTAAAGCAATTAGTGCCAGGAGTGACTGATTCCTCCGTCAAGTGATCTGCTGCCGTTTCCTAGCATGAGCATAGTCTTTATCAGAACTAAAATCAATGGCCGAGCTGCTAATAGGCACTTAAATGAGTTATTTAACTTTAATTTTAATCTAGTTGGAACCTGGGTTTTATGATGTAATGTTTTTAATCAAACCATTTTACTGTTTTATGATGATGTAAGCCGCCCTGAGACCACTTTGCGGGGTAGGGCAGGGTATAAATCTCAAAAATAAATAAATAAATATATCAAATACCCCCCCCAAAAAAACATTAAAAACATCAGATTTCCACAAAAAACATACATAGTAAAGGGAGGCACTGGAAATCAAGGCACAGGTATGTTTTATAGCTATGTATCACTATCAGGGAGTGTGGTTTTTAAAAATCAAATATTTGCATATAGACATTGGTAACACCAGGAACAAAACTCAGTGAAAAACAAGAGAAAAACAAACAAAGGGGCAATATTTGTACATCGCTATGGTATTCCAGCTGAGCTATTCAAAGTCTAAGAGCCCTGATACAATAGACCAAACTTCTCCTTAGTCTGGCATTCTGTTTCCCACTGCAGCTACCCAGATGCTTTTGGGAAACTCACAAGCACGTATTGAAGGCAGGATCCCGCTCCTACTCTTTGTTTTCCCCAAAGCTGTATAATACGTGGTTCTAATGTCCTGGACTTGAAGCAGCTCTTTTCAAAAGTGATTTGTTTATTCAGCTCAGAACACAGCAGCGAACATACAGAATGACCCAACTATATACAATTTGAACCAAGGAAAACCACACCCCCTAGAACAATAATATCCAATCAATAACGAGTGCTTAGAACCAATAGGAATTGTTCCCGCCAAATGTCAACTACTGTCCTGATTGGTCTGTCTCCCAACACCTACCAATCCTGTTGCAGATTTCAGGATACCAAGAGTCAATGGAGCTTGTGGCTGAAGCTCAGGCATTCTGCACTTACAATTAACACAATGCACAACAGTTGTCTTTGGACATGAAGCTTTCATTGAGCTCTGGTGGCTAACAGATTTGGATTTATATCCCACCCTCCACTCAGAGTGGCTTACAATCTTCTTCCCTTTCTCTCCCCACAAAAGACACCCTGTGAGTTAGGAGGGGCTGACAGAGCGCTGAGAGAACTGCTTGTGACTGACCCAAGGTCACCCAGCTGGCTGCATGTGGAGGAGTGGGGAATCAAACCCGGTTCTTCCAGATTAGAGTCTGCGCTCCTAACCACTACACCAAACTGACTCCAAAGCAATGCTCCCTCTAAGCTGTGGAGTCTTGTGAGTAAAAAAATCTACTTTGTGAGCTACTGGCATTAAAGTTGTGAGCGAGCAATTTGGCTACTGCATAAATTAGTTTGCTCTGGAGCCATCCTCCCTGAGTGAAGATAAAAATGTGTGAGCCAGAGGCTAAAAAACTGTAAGCTAGCTCACACTAACTTATCTTAGAGGGAACAGTGGAGTCCAAAGTAGTCTTGATTTATCTAGGAAGAAAGGAAGATGGTGCAAAAATATTGATATTCACCCTTCTGTCTTGGAACACCACAAAACTGTATACACTCGGTATTCTTTATATGGCAGGAACAGAAAGAAACAATAGAAAATTTAAAAGGGAAAAAGGCAGGGGGCTCTCCTATGTTCACTGTCATATATCATTAATAGATTGTCTTCCCAATCCCAGCAAATAAACTGAGACAAACTTCAGAGTAACCAGAACTCTACACCTCTAGAACTGGTGATCTGTAAAGAACAATTTTTCCATGGCAAGCCAATTATTTTGTCCATGATTCCTACTGAGCTCTCCCATACCTATTTCTCTTGCATAAATGTGTACGCTATACAGAGAGTCTGTTCAGGAAAATAGAAGTAAATAGATCACAATAAAAGTGTCTTTCCCCCTGAATTAATAGCAGCCTCAAGAACACATATTTCTTCTGGTAGAGATGAAACTTCATGGGCTTTCTCTCTCTTTCTTCTCTTTTGATCATTTCTGTTTCAAACCCATTTACCTCTGTTTACTGCAATAGTTTTAATCTATTACCTTGCCCTTCTTCAGGTTGGATTTTCCCCTAGGCAGCTCCATAGTAGTAATGGGTAACTCTGCATTTATTGGCTTCCCATTCAAGATTCCTCAAATAGGCATCACTGTTATTTGCTGCTATAACATTCACTCCTTATTTAATTACATTCTTTTATTTCCAGATCAGAAACTTTAATGTCTATTTATGCTTTTTGCTGACTTCCATGTTTTGATTTATCTAACCCATAGCTTTAGTTTAGGCTGGCTCTTTATCAGAGTGAAAGAAACAGACTACCTAGAGGGGAAGATGAAACATACCAATCAAAAGTGAACCATTGTGGGTTAGATCCTCCCTCTGTGGAGATTAGTTTCCAAGATCAGCTAAACTGTCCATCTATAGCAGTGGTGGCAAACCTATGGCACGGGTGCCAAAGGTGGCACTCAGAGCCCTCTCTGTGGGCACGCGTGCCATCGCCCCAGCTAGGCCCAGACCATCATTAAAGTGTCGAATTCTCTGCCAAATAATTTTAAGTAAATGAAAGCATTTGGGATTGCTTTCCTTACTTTGTTTGGATCATCTTAAGTTAATGTATGAGCTGTTTTTTTTCCTAAAGTAGAACCTTAGTATTCAGGTTAAATTGCTCTGTTGGCACTTTGCGATAAATAAGTGGGTTTTGGGTCGCAGTTTGGGCACTCAGTCTCTAAAAGGTTCGCCATCACTGATCTATAGGGAGGGGGCTATTTGGACATGGTAATAATAACCTCCACTGACATATTCTCAAACTATACTTCACTTTCCGTCCACTTTCAGGGCCAGTACAAAGCAGTTCCATCGTTCACAATTTGCTATCACAGTGCAATACATGAGTGTAGCAAAGAGAACAGTTGCCCCAATATGTCATTGCCAATTCCAACAACAATTCATCATCCATTGTTTCAATTTGAAGGTTTGCCTTTCCCAAGGACTATGTCAACCATCATGGGTCATGGACCCTGGGGACAAGCTCCTGTTTCCCCCTCCCTGCGTCATGTAACCTAGTTAAGAAAAAGTACTGGAAATACATTATTAATTCAAAACGCAATTTCTGTTCAGTTTAATTCAGCCAGCTAAAGGTCTTAGACGTGGATATGTTCAATGAAAAGCTTTTTAGTAAACACTTTTAAAAACTGAATTATACAAACAGATTAAGACAGATTATGTGGATTTAAAAAGCTTTGCTAAACCTGCTTCAGATCCAAGCATTCTTGTTGCATTGATGTATTTGTGCTTAAATGAATTAATGCTACTACAAAATGCTGCTCATCCCTCTTTGGAGTTAAAAACACCTTTACTATTGTTCAGAATTGCACAGACTTTCATCTCTCATCTAAGATCTGGAGGCAAAGGTTGCAGGTTGTAGTTTGTTCATTAGGAGCTAGACTAGAGCTACAAATTCATTTCAGATATGTCAGTCAAAACCCATTAAATTGATAGTGACTCAAACACTGCATGTTCTATCCTTAATTCCAGGTTACCTTGATGCAAACCTTCCGTAAGTGGATAAGCAGCCCTCAATTGCTGTCCATATGGATTTTCATATGTATGTATATATGATCAGGTCACAATCTATTTATGGCAACCCCAACAACGGGCTTTCAAGGCAAGTGAGAAGCAGAGGTGGTTCGCTATTGACTTCCTCTGCAGAGGCTTCCTTGGTGGTGCCCCATCCAAGTACCAACCCTGCTTAGCTTCCAAAATCTGATGAAACTGGGCCATACCATCACATGCTATATCCCCTATATCAGGGGTGGCCAAACTGTGGCTCAGGAGCCACATGCGGCTCTTTCACACATATTGTGCGGCTCCTGGCAAGCTCTCCATCTATTTGCTCTCTTTGTTTCTTTTTCTCTCTCTCTTCCTTCCTTCCTTCTGATCCCTTCCCCATCTATCTGCTTTCTTTCCACCTTTTTCTCATTTTCTCTTTCTTCCTTCCCCCATCGATTTGCTTTCTTTGTCTCTCTCTCTCTCTCTCTCTCTCTTTCCACCTCTCTCTTTCTCTCTCTCTTAGACAAATAAATATCATTAGCAAACAAATAAATATCATTGGACAAATGAATATAATTATCAATATCTGTTTTTACCCCTTTTGTTTTTGGCAGTCTTGTTTAATGTTAATAAAACGCAAATTTGCATATTTTTCAATAAAAAGCATGTGTGTGGTATTTGTTCATGTCCTGCGGCTCTCAAACATCTGAATTATTACATCAAAATGTCTGTGCTGTTGCAATCTTGAGTATGCTGTTCAGGTGTGTATCTGTAAGCTGCAAACCTACAATGACACAGCCGCAGCAGAACTGGAAGAAGAAGTAGAAGACAGCCAGTTCCACTGGAGGCCTGATAGAAGCCCTCCGGGGGCCTGATCCGTCCCCCGGGCCACATGTTTGACACCCCTGCAGTAGTGCATTGTGGATGGGTGGTAATTGGTGTCAGCTGCATGTGAGATAAGGTTATCCACTCCCCTCTTTAATGCACACTTACAAACCTTTGTAGTATATAGTAAATACCATAACAAAAGGGCACATGTGCAATGTTAAATATTAACTATGCAGCAAAATGCCAGCCTGGATGAATCAAAGGCCAGAATTAAGATTGCTGGGAAAAACATCAACAACCTCAGATATGCAGTCGATACCCCTCTAATGGCAGAAAGTGAAGAGGACCTAAAGGTGAGGGTGAAAGAGGAGAGCGCAAAAGTTGGCTTGAAACTCAACATCAGAAAAACTAAGATCATGGCATCCAGCCCCATCACTCTTTGGCAAATAGAAGGGGAAGTCGTGGAAGCAGTGACAAACTTCACATTCCTGGGATCCAAGATCACTGCAGACAGTGACTGCAGCCATGAAATTAAAAGACACCTGCTCCTTGGGAGGAAAGTGATGGCAAACCCAGACAGCATAATAAAAAGTAGAGACATCACCCTGCAAACAAAAGTCTCTATGGTCAAAGCAATGGTATTCCCAGTGGTATTGTATGGCTGTGAGAGTTGGACCATAAGGAAAGCCGTGTGCCAAAAAATAGACTCTTTTGAATTATGGTGCTGGAGAAGACTCTTGAGAGTCCCTTGGACTGCAAGGAGATCAGATCAGTCGATCCTAAAAGAAATCAACCCTGACTGTTCCCTGGAAGGCCAGATATTGAAGCTGAAGCTCAAATACTTTGGCCACCAAATGAGAAGGGAGCACTCATTGGAGAAGACCCCGATGCTGGGAAACATTGAAGGTAAAAGAAGGAGACGGCAAAGGATCAGATGGTTAAACAGTGTTATCGATGCAACGAACGTGAAATTAAGCAAACTCCGGCACATGATGGAAGACAGGAGGATGCAATGAACATGACATTAAGCAAACTCCGGAGCACGATGGAAGACAGGAGGGCCTGGCGTGATGGGGTCCATGGGGTCGCAAAGAGTCGGACTCGACGGTGCGACTGAACAAAAACGTAGGTTTGAAGCCGTAAAGCCTTGCTTTGCCTAGAATGGTGAAGGTTGAAAAGGGATGTCTTATACAATTTAAGGTTCATGCAGGTAGTTCTGGAACATAAGCCAAAGTGGTCATATATATTGGTCAGATAATGGTAGGAATATGTAGCCTGTTTGGAAGTACAGGAAATGCTGGGAGGGGAGGGGTTTTCTGAAGTTATTACTTATCTCCACAAACCCCTTCCTTCTGAGTGGAGGTGAAAACTGTACTACAAGAAAGAAAGAAGAAGGAGGAGGAGGAGGAGGAGGGGGAGGAG
>NW_015173791.1:86250-135508 GCF_001447785.1 Gekko japonicus
ATTTATACCCCGCCCTTCACTACCCAAAGGTGTCTCAGAGCGGCTTACAAACTCCTTTCCCTTCCCCTCCCCACAACAGACACCCTGTGAGGTAGGTGGGGATGAGAGAGCTCTGATAGAAACTGCTCTTTTTCAAGAACAGCTGTGCCAGAGTTATGGCTTGCCCAAGGTCATCCAGCCAGGTGCAAGTGGAGGAGTGGGGAATCAAACCTGGTTCTCCCAGATTAGAGTCCACGCACTTAACCACTACACCAAACTGGGATCTCTCTAAAACCCCTGATACAGCTGTTCAAAAATTTGTAATGTCTTATTGAGTTGGTCGAGACGAGGCTGACTGTTCTGATGGCTTTGTTAATCCATGATGAGAAACGGACAGGTGCTCTGGCCTCTCTGTGTAAGAAACAGCCTGTGAATGGTAATATTCCCACACTGTCAGTTTTGCAATAGTGTTCCGTTTCCATTCCTTGGAATTCTATTCATTCAAATAGTATATTTTTAATTTAGATTTTGCTTTTCCTTCATGAGCAACAAAACTGTGGATCTACATTTCTGGACCAGTTTCTTTTTGCTGATGCAAAATGTTTGAACTGTAAAAAGTATGTACATTCCAACATTATTTTGCATCATTTGCAATTGTATAAAAGGTACAAAAGAACCAAAATAATAATCGTAACACCTAGAACAGAATGAAGTGAACTGAAACCAATGACAACATAAAGGCTTGGACCCAGTGGAGGGTTTCCGTGAGAGGAAAGATTTACAGATCAGGAGAAGCATTTTGGGCTTCAACAGCAGGAGGGCCTTTGTAGCTCTTTGTATATTAGATTGTACCAGGATCTCATAGATGTGGCAAATTAGCATTCACAGGGTCTTACTACAGAGCACCTGTTGCTTTCTGTCAGCCTAGCCATGACCAACTCAAAGTAGGGCATAATAAAACAGCTGTATCAGGGGTTTTAGAGGAATCTAACACAATTGCTCTACAATGGGTCTCAGGGGTAGCAGAGTTAAGAAGAAAGGTTGATGATTATTTTAGGTTAAATGGACAGCACACGGACTGTTGCTGCCATGGTTGGTGCTGGTGAATGGAAGGGGGTGGATGCGGGATGGATTTAGCATAGAATCATAGAGTTGGAAGGGAGCTGCAGGGGCATCTAGTCCCACCCCCTGCACAATGCAGGAAATTCACAAATACTTCCCCCCCGTTCACCCCCAGTGATCACTGTTCCATGCCCAGAAGATGACCCCAAAAATATACTCCAGGATCTCCAGCCAAACTGGCCTGGAGAAAAGTTGCTTCTTGACCCCAAAGTGGTGATGAGGATTTCCCTGGGTGTATAAGAAAGGGCCACAAGGCCTAAGCACTGATGCAACCCTTCCTGCCCCTCCCTCTCACGATCTGCCTAAATTCACAGAATCAGCATTGCTGTCAGATGGCCATCTAGCCCGCCACCAAGACAGCTGCCCACCCACTGCTCGGCTCCCCTCATGCCACCCGTCCGGCCGCAACAGCGGCAACCCCTCTCTTCTGGGCTGAGATAAGGCAAGCTGGAGAAGGCTGTCCTGATGCACCGGAGGGGCTGCAAGTTGCTCGGGGATATTTAGGAGGGGGTCAGAGAAGGAGGAGGAGGAAGAGGAGGAGCACTTTGCCCATGTCCTGGTAAGCCTGGGAGAAGACCCACCTGCCTTCCCCACACCCTTCCCTTCAACCCCACCAGCCCCACAATAATTTTTTTTGCCCCACAAGCCATGAAATCCTGGCTACAAGCCTCTCTGTTCTCTCCTGCTTTCTTTTTATTTTTCTGTTTAAGGAAGAAGAAGAAGAAGAAGAGATTGGATTTATACCCCGCCCTTCACTTGGAGTCTCAGAGCGGCTTACAAACTCCTTTCCCTTCCCTTCCCCTCCCCACAACAGACGCCCTGTGAGGTAAAAGAAGAAGAGGAGGAGATTGGATTTATACCCCGCCCTTCACTTGGAGTCTCAGAGAGGCTTACAATCTCCTTTCCCTTCCCCTCCCCACAACAGACACCCTGTGAGGTGGGTGGGGCTGAGAGAACTCTGACACAAACTGCTCTTTTTCAAGGACAGCTGTACCAGAGCTTGTGACTGACCCAAGGTCACATCAGCAGGTGCAAGTGGAGGAGTGGGGGAATCAAACCCGGTTCTCCCATATTAGAGTCCGCACAATTAACCACTACACCAAACTGGAGGCAGCACCAGAAGGGGAGGGGAGGCGAGGCGAGAACTGGAGCAGCTGGATTTCAGTACCCAGGAACTAGAGTTGCTTTCTAAAGTTAGTGCCCATGCAGGACTCTGATCATCTGCCAGGGACTTGTTCTTTGTTTCAGAAAAGAGATGCTTTGGGGGAAGAAGAAAATGCTTGCTAAGAAATACACCTATGGTTGCCATGGGCAGTTGCAAAAAACAATGTACCTATTAGCTCTAATCAGCTTCTCCCTTCTTTTCCAAATCAAGTCAGTGTGACAGAAAGAGTAAGAGCTTGCAGATTACTGAGAGACAGCATAGTCTAGTGGTTAAGAGCAGCAGACTCTAATCTGGAGAATCGGGTTTGATTCCACACTCTTCCACATGTAGCCAGCTGAGTGACCTTGGGCCAGTCACAGTTCTCTCAGAGCTGTTCTCTCACGAGCAGTTTTCTCAGAGCTCTCTCAGCTCCACCTACCTCACAGGGTATCTGTTGTGAGGAGGGAAAGGGAGGAAATTGGAAGCCACTCTGAGTGAAGGGCTGGGTATAAATCCAATTCTTCTTCTTCATCATCATCTTCTTCTTCTCTTCCTCCTCTCATCTCATTTAATGTTGACATATGCTTAGGTGATTGTTATTTGAAGGGGGCTGCACTGTACTTTATTGCAATGTGCACTATGTAATTAGTTGAGTAAAATCTGCTCTTTAACAATCCTGCCCATTTCTTATCTAATGAACAATTATTACTCTATTCATGGATGGTAGTAGCAAGCCAATAATATTTGGTTTTGCTCAGGGTCACCGGGGGGGGGGGCTCTCAGCAGCCCTGTCTGATTGTGTTGTGTATTGCCAGTTGAGCCCAGCCCAGTTGTGCAAAGGAGAGACCCCCAAGGATTTGTGAAGTGTATCTCACTTTTTCCTGTGTCCCCTACTGTTATGTATTAAGTTAATAAAGCAATGTTTACCTTAAGACCTGAGTGTGCCGCATGACGGAGTGAGCTCCCGTCTCTAGTTACAGCTCCTGCCAACCTAGCAGTTCGAAAGCAAGAAATTGCGAGTAGATAAATAGGTACCGCTTTGGTGGGAAGGTAACATCATTCCATGCGCCTTGGTGTTTAGTCATGCCGGCCACATGACCACGGAAACGTCGTCGGACAGCGCTGGCTCTTCGGCTTGGAAACGGAGATGAGCACCGCAACCCTAAAGTCAGATTCGACTGGCTTTCGAGCAACGGAACCTTTACCTTTACCTTAAGCATAAGTTCTATTAAAACAAAGAAGTGTCTGGATTGAATAACTAACCAATCAGAGAAGCCTATGTTTTCGGCGGGAACCACTCTCATGGTTCCAGGCCCTGTATTTCTATTAGGTATTATCTGTTTGTTGGGCGTGGTTACCCCTGTTCAAATTGTATATAAGTCAGCCTGGTTGTATGCAGCTTTGTCTTGTGTTGTTATGAACTGAATAAACATGAATCACTTGTTTAAGAGCTGCCTCGATCTCAGTTCATAATACCTACCCACATTATTTTCTCTTTCCCTCCAAAGCCTCTCCCCTTTTCTTGCTTCCTTCTCTCTTTCTCACCCACCAACCTCTCTACCTTTTATCAGCACCCTTATCTTCAGTTATATCTACTATAACTTTACAACATGTATATCCCAACTTTCTGCACAATTTTATCCTCACAAAAACCCTATGAGGTAGTTTAAGATGACAGTGTGTTATCAGCCCAAAGTAATCCAGTGAATCTAAGTGTCCCAGATCCTAGCCTGAAACTCTAACCACTACACCATACTGGCTTTCAGAGGTGGCTGCAGTTGACCAGTAGTAGACATCCAGGCCTGGATGAACCATGCAAGTTGTGTGGGAGCAAGTTGTCCAGTGGTTGCTGCTGGGCCTGGCCCTGAGAAGTCCTCCCTTAAAGGCCCAAACAGCCATGGAAATGGCCTAGGTCCATCCCCCTTCCTTTTATTGAGAAACAACAAGCTGGGAAGTCTGGCAAAACTGTTGGCATTGCCTAGCAACAGCCACTGAGGGTATCCATTTCTTAAAGCTATAGACGTTTAACGCCCCTCCCCCAAATGTATTTTTTAGATTTCAGATTTTTTAGCAAACCTGGGATATTTTTCAGGTTTTCACTAAGATTTGACTTGTCCACAGCTCCAATGTTTTGATTTAAGTATCTGTAGATTTGTTCATGTTTAGCATGAGATATATTGATGCTATAAAGACAAGATCAAGAAGCAACAAAAATATCATTCAGAACAGCAGCAATATCTGGAGCACTCAGACATCAGGAATACCAAGAAGAACTGATTATGTACGTGGCCAAGGAGAGTTATATTGCTGTGTTGAAAATAGTTAATTATATTTGACTAGCAGTAAAGCCCGTTGTGAAAGCAATACGAGATTTAGAAGGAGGCTCTGGGGCAGTGCTCTGGCTTTGAGCAAACAGTGTCAATTTGCTGTGGTGACCTCAGCAGGGTATAATGACAGAGTCTACTGTTTTCTCCAGAGGAACTGATCTCTGCTACCTGAAGAGCTGTTGTAATTGTGAGTGATCTGTAGCCCTCACCTGGAGATTGGCAGCAATTGTTACCCAGGACAAAATGGCTGGTTTGGAGGGTGTAGTCTATGGCATTCTACCTGTCTGAGGTCCCACCCCTCTGCAAACCCCACCCTCTCCAGGCTCCACCCCTCAAATCCCCAGGAATTTGTCAGCATGTAGTTGGCAACCCCATCTCCTTCCCAGCTAACCATCAACCTACCATTATCTGCCTCTTTGACTTCAGCTGACTTCTGCCCTCCCTTCTGCAGAGCAGTTGTAATTCTGAGTGCTCTCCAGCCCTCACCTGGAGATTGGCAACAATGGTTCCCTATGTGGGACTGACTGGTTTGGAGGGTGGAGTCTATGGCAGTGTACCTGTCTGAGGTCCCACCCGTCCTCAAACCTCACCCTCTTCAGGCTCCATCCCTCAAATCTCCAGGAATTTCCCATCGGGAGTTGGCAACCCTATCAGGACTGGCCCCAGTGTGTTTTCTCCCGAAGGCCAAAGTAGGTGACAGGACCAAGCTTAGTTGCCTACCAACAGGCACTGAGGGGAATGTAGGGTTGCCAGCTCTAAGGAGGGAAATACCTGGAGGTTTGGGGGGTGGAGTCTGTAGAGGGCAGCATTGGGCGGGGGGGCGAGGCGGAAGGACTCAGCAGGTATAATGTCATAGGGTCTACCCTCCAAAGCATCCATTTTCTCCAGGGGAACTGATCTCTGTCATCTGGAGATCAATTGTAACAGTGGGAGATCTCCAGGTCCCACCTGGAGATTGGCAACCCTAGGGGAAAGTCAGCTGCACAGCAGGGGGTTGAAGAGAATGGTTTGATGGCTGCTGGGCCAAGATTGGCAACAATAGTTCCCCAGGAGCCCCATCGTAAATGCACCAAACAATTCCTAAAGATTTTCCAAAACACTACTCTGTCAATAAATTGCAACACTTTGAAATAGCACCAAAGCTTTAAGATCTCTCCAGCTGTCACCTGGAGACTGGCAACAGCTTGTCTGGAGTGTGGGCAGTATGACATTGTATCTGTCTGAGGTCCCCCTCTTCCTCCTCCTCCTCAGACCCCACCCTCAGCAGGCTTCATCCCTAAAATATCCTGGAAGTTTCCAACCTGGAGTTGGCAACTGCCTTGTGGGGGGGGGGAGTTTGAGGTGTGGAATGGAGTGAAGTCCAATCAGCTTCCATATGCAAATGACCTTGGAACGCTGGGCGGGACTGCACAAAGCAGCCAGTCAACCCAGCCAGTGTCTTCTGAGTGGCAGTTCTTCCGGCCTAACACTAAAGGGGCCAAATTTAGAACGTTCAATATAGAACGTTGCTATTCAATTATAATAAGGGAGAGATATGTCACCAGCTACTTAAAACGTAGTTTGGAAAATAATATTAATTCCCTGTTTGACAAAACATTATATTTTGAACTCTAAGACCCAAGAAACAAAAGCATGGGTGAAATATGCTTTCCCCATTTACCACAAAGCACTTTACTGCAAAGTAGATTGTAAAATCATTACAATTTGTTAATCACATTTAATGTGGAATGTCTCTAGCAAGCTTAATTCAGCTCTCCCATTCAAATGAGTTGGAACTGATAGTGTTTAATATTGGCTGAATCACATATTCAGATTTGTTTATATTCTTGGTATCCCTTGTCATGTAAACAACTTCCGAATTATGAGGCACGTAGGCTTATTAACCGTGAGGAACAACTAAATTATTAATTAGTGACAAAGTGTGTCAGTGCAGAAAATAACTGTTCTGCTAGCAATTCAGTTTTAAATCCTTTTATAGCAGAAGACACAACCGTTCATATATTTACCACTTCATTTATACCTCATCTTTCTGCACAATGGGACCCAAAGTGATTTACATCGTTCTCCTCTCTTCCATGTTATTCTCGCAACAGCCCTGTGTGGCTGAGAGTGTGCAACTGGCCCAGAAAGCTTCCGTGGCAGAGCTGGAATTCGAACCTGGATCTCACAGAACCTAGTCCAACATTCTAACCACTAAAATACAGTCAGCTCACCCGTAAAACACCACCTTTTGGTTTGTGTGTTTTGCTTGGAATAGGGCTTTAAAAAAAACCTTTGCAATCTTTGCAAAAAAAAAAAGAATAATATATTCCTTAACAGTAAAACCCTCACCAACAATAGTCTCAAACGTCCATCACAACAACCAATTTGGATAGATCAATATTTTATTTCAAATTTCACTGCCTATACAGAGAACAAACAAGATATAGGAAGATTATAATGGCTCCTTGAATTCTAGACCATTTGTTATTTCCAGTACCAATCAGTGCAATACTAAACAGTTACAACCATCTACACTCATTTATTTCAATGGACTGAGAAGAAATTTAAAAACTCTGCTTAAGATTGCACTGTATGCTTTAGTCCCAACAGGACTAAGTCAAGCCAGGAAAGTGCTTTGGGGGGAAATATTAGATACAGATTCAAAAGTATATAGAATGGACCCCCTGCAAGCTACACACACCAAATGCACATGGAACCTCACCCTGCTGCCCACTCCTCTACAATTTCTTCAAGGTGGAGGCAGATTATTTTTCTGGAATCCCATTTACAGACCCCTCCCCCCAAAATATGGTCTTCTCCAGTGCGCTCTCTGGAAAAGAAAGCTGCAGTTACAAGAGTCTATGGAACAGCTCAGGAACAAGCCAGTGACACCAAACTCATAGGGAAACTTCACCCTGAGACCAGCAATGTCGAATCCCTGGAGTACCAGTCATGCAAGGGTGTCGTCAAGCCCAACCTCTCGTATGTGGCCATGAACCCTGAGTCCACCTAACACCCAAACCCCAGCAGCAGTGAGTAGTTCACAATCAGGAGGATATAAAATGTGGTTCCTCAGCTGAGGCCCTCAGTGTGAGCAAGGAGACAAGTGGATCAGAGCCCTGAGTCCACCTAATACCCAAACCCTAGTAGGGGAAAGAAGATCACAGTCAGGAGGGTATAGAAAGTAGATCCTCACTCAGCCGAGGCACCCAGTACCTAAGCCCCTCTGCTCAGCATGAGAGACATGGTGGCTCAGAGCCCTGAGTCCACCTAACACCCAAACTCCAGCAGGGGAGAGGAATCACAATCAAAATGTGGGTCATTAGCCAAGGCACCTAGTAGCTAAGCCCCACTGCTCGGTGTGAGCAGTGACACAGGGTGGCTCAGAGCCCTAAGTCCACCTAAAACCCCAGCAGGGGAGAGGAGTCCACAATCAGGAGGGCTTTTAACAAGTTCCCTGCCTCTCTGTGTAACTGCAGTGTGAAGAGCTGACAGACAAAAAGGTGTGGAGCTGAGCTGAGTGTATATATAGCTTTCTGATCCCATAGAGCAGAATGGGAACTCTGTTATCAAAAGCCAGCAGTGCCTGTTAAGCTTTGGAAGCCCCCAATGGTGTTTCCAAGACTGGAGAACTCCACCTCCACCACCTCCATTGTCTTGAAGTTTTGTAAACAGTTTAATTGAGAGGAGACAGTATGTGCACAAATGTATCCATTCACGAACCTCCAGGAACAGCACCAACGTTCATGGAATATTTGCACTGGGCACCCTTCCACGAACATTGCTTTGCAAACCATGAAGCAGCCAAAATTCATGATGAACTTTACTTCATGAGCCAGTTTGTGCCCATTCCTAGCCATAATCTACCCATAGCTTTTTCTCTCCTGCATACTAAAAGTATACAGAGATGAGCTGTAACTCCACCACTGCCACTCCTGCTTGGAAACAGTAGGACTCAAACTGGCGATGCCCAAACCCCGAGGAGTCCCTGTCTCCAAACCCCTGGCTGGTAAGCCATAAAATGCCAGACTGGGAAGCCACACACACACCCATTTTAAGATGCCTCAGGATGCTCACCAAACTTTCCTAACTTCAGCAAAATCCCACACTGTTCTAGCAACCCCAGTAAGGATCTAACCAGGCTATGCCAAGCCTAATTCTGCCAATAGCTGGGGAAATGGCAGAGTGAAGCAAGCAATGGGACCCATTCTCCAGGTAATCAGTATTTTTAAAATCCTGTTTGGCCCCAATGTGATCAGGTAGTCCCGTCTTGCCAATTTACAGGAATGGACAGTGGGCAGCTCCAAACAGCAAGTGGTGTTAGAGGGGAGGAGCAAACATGTCAAGCCTGCCTGCTCCTCGCCCCTGACCATGAGGAGCCCAATCTCCCAGCCTGCTCTCCCAGAAGAAGCTAAGGGTCTTCCTTTTTATGTAAAAGGAGGGTGGCCAAAGGCAGACCTAATCAACTCAGGGCAGGGACTTAATTTATTGAGCAGCACCATAACAGAATTTAAGTTGTCCTCACAATTGCTGATAAAAATGTCTTTGTAAGTTAAGCAAAAGAGAGAGATTTAAAATATGATGATCTGTAGAACTGAGTTAAAATGCCTTTTAATAAGTAAGTCCCATGGTCTCAGATTAATTATTGTGCAGATTCACAGAAGCAGAAGGTAGGAGCCATTTCCAGGTTTACTACACTGTTCTCAACACCCTGAGACAGAATCTGATGGCGGGCCTAATTATTAAGCTACTGACCCTGTCCAGTTTCCTGTTTTGAGCCTGACTTCCTCTGTGACCTCAGCCTCTTTGTGCTTTGGCTTCCTCATCAATTAAATAAAGAAAAAGAGTGCATCCTATTTTGCACAGAGGCACAGGATACAAAGACTACAAAGGTGGCCAGTTGCCAAGACAACCAAAGACTTAAAAGCACCACGAATTATGTTTTCCAGAGCTTTTCCGAGTTTTGTAAGTGCTTGCGCCTCTCTGAGACGACTTCAGTAACTGAGAGATTTTGCTGAAAACAATCTTTCTTCACAACATTCTGCATTTCCTGTCTGCGCATTATCTGACCCCTTTATCCTAGCTCTTTGAAATCTTGGTTGTTCTTTCGGAAAATGACGCCGCACTCTTTTCGTAACAAATCACGTCCATTTTACTTTCTTATATTATTAGCCTTTTTCAGATACGCTCAGGCAGTGTCGCCCAGCCTCCAGGGGCAACCTGGAGTTCTTCAAGATTTACAACTGAAATTCTTTAAATATGGTAATAGAGTTATAAGAAAATATACTGATCTCTTTGTATTTTTATGTGTGTAAGTGGATGTTTGTTATGTAGTATGTTTGTTTGTTGGTCTATAATATGAAAAATAATAAAAGTGTACCTTATGGGTACTTAAAAAAAGATTTACAACTGCTCTCCAGACGACAGAGATCAATTTCCCCAGAAGAAATGACAGTTATGAAGGGCAGACTCCCTGGCATCACATCTCCACTGACCTCCCTCCCCTCCCCAGACTTGCTTTCCCGGGCACTGCCCCCAAATCTCCAGGAATTTCCCAAGCCACAGTTGGCAACACTGTTTTTCAGTGCAAGTAAAGAACAGACAGGCTGTAGATTTATGAAGCGTTGTGCAACTACATAGGCCTGGATGCTCTTCTGTGCATGATGCCTGATTGTGGTGATATCGGTGCGATCTGTCTGACGTGCAAACACTTCCAAGGTTTCCATCTTTCCTCGATGTGGTCTTGGAAATGGCATTGTCGTGTACAGTTAACATTATGTTTTATTAGTTAATCTGAGGTAAAGATGAGGTAAAGCGTGAACCTAACCTGCATGATAAAAAGTAGAGACATCACCCTGCCAACAAAAGTCCGCATGGTCAAAGCAATGGTATTCCCAGTAGTCATGTATGGCTGCGAGAGTTGGACTATAAGGAAGGCCGAGCGCCGAAGAATAGATTCTTTTGAACTATGGTGCTGGAGAAGACTCTTGAGAGTCCCTTGGACTGCAAAAAGATCAAATCAGTCAATCCTAAAAGAAATCAACCCTGACTGTTCCCTGGAAGGCCAGATAATGAAAATGAAGCTCAAATACTTTGGCCACCAAATGAGAAGGGAGCACTCACTAGAGAAGACCCTGATGCTGGGAAAGATTGAAGGCCAAAGAAGACGGGGACGGCAAAGGATGAGATGGTTAGACAGTGTCAATGCAACGAACATGAAGTTGAGCAAACTTCAGAGGACGGCGGAAGACAGGAGGGCCTGGCGGGATCTTGTCCATGGGGTCGCGAAGAGTCGGACTCGACTGTGCGACTGAACAACAACAACAAAAATACCATACTATTGATTTAGCTCTTTTAAAAAATCTGATTCTTCGTCTGCACCATAGGTTTACCAACTCCAGCAGCAGGGAAATTCCTGAAGACGAGGAGGGCAGAGTCTGGGAAGGGAGTTTAGCAAAGATGTGATGCCATAGAATCCAGCCTCTGAAGCTGCCATTTCCTCCAGGGGAACTGGTCTCTGTAGCCTGGAGATTACTTGCAATTCTGGGAGAACTCCAGGTCCCAGCTGGAGGTTGGTAACTCTAAAGCATCAGGACATCATGTAGCTGCATATGCTCTTAACTATCCCTATTTATAAGGGAAATCAGTCAATCCTAAAAGAAATCAACCCTGACTGTTCCCTGGAAGGCCGGATAATGAAACTGAAGCTCAAATACTTTGGCCACCAAATGAGAAGGGAGCACTCACTGAAGAAGACCCTGATGCTGGGAAAGATTGAAGGTCAAAGAAGACGGGGACGGCAAAGAATGAGATGGTTAGACAGTGTCATAGATGCAACGAACATGAAATTGAGCCAACTTCAGAAGACGGCGGAAGACAGGAGGGCCTGGCGGGAGATGGTCCATGGGGTTGCGAAGAGTTAGACTTGACTGTGCGACTGAACAACAACAACAAAAATACCATGCTATTGATTTAGGTCTTTTAAAAAATCTGATTCTTCGTCTGCACCATAGGTTTACCAACTCCAGCAGCAGGGAAATTCCTGGAGACGAGAGGCAGTGCCTTGGGGAGGGCAGAGCCTGGGAAGGGAGTTTAGCAAAGATGTGATCCCATAGAATCCAGCCTCTGAAGCTGCCATTTCCTCCAGGGGAACTGGTCTCTGTAGCCTGGAGATTACTTGCAATTCTGGGAGAACTCCATGCCCCAGCTGGAGGTTGGTAACTCTAAAGCATCAGGACATCATGTAGCTGCATATGCTCTTAACTATCCCTATTTATAAGGGACACTCCCTGTTTTTGATTCCTGTCCCTGGCAAATCACTGTCCCTAATTTGTCCTTACTCAGGGGCAAGAGGGATGGAGCATTTAAGAGATGTTCTTAGGCCCCGGTCACATGGGCCAGATAACGCGAGGGGGAGGTGTGGCTGTTCGCCCCGGAGCAAAATAAAGTGCGGTAGCCCGATCACACGGTCCCCCGAGTCTCCGTGCTTAGGCTGTTAGCTGGCGATCACACGGCGATGCTGCAGCATAGCAAGGAAGCATCGCGGCGCGATCACACAACCGTTTCGCGTTTGTGCACATGTGCAGTTCCGCGGAGCAGCACTGTTTTCAGTTTCGTGTTTGTGCGCATATGCTTATGAAAAATATCCGGTTTGCGATTGGGGACGTGGATGGGCGCTGGATGCCATGGAATGCTAGTAATCCCGCGATCAGATGCCCGCCTTTACGTGCATTTTCTGAATACTAGTGCACTTTCCTTGGTACTTTTTAACTCTGCATCTTCGGCGGGATGCCACAGGTTGGCTATGTGTGCGCTACGCTTCCCAGATGTTGCGATGTGATCACGCCCCGAAAATCCACCCGACATTCATGCCTTTTGCGTGGCTAATTCTCCGTCTGACTGGGGCCTTAGTGTGCTTACTTGCAGACTAGAGTACTCATTCATTCTTTAGGTTTTAACTCCCTCTTCTGCCTCTCTCTAAGTTAAATGCCCGCATTGTACTGCAAGCATTTTGACTTCAGTGCACATGCATATCAATACCATGCATAAACACTATGGCACTATGTAGTGCACTACCTATCCTTTCACATGCTATAGCTGCAGAGATACATTTTGAATTATCAAATGGATAAAACGGCTGCTTTGGAGGGTGGACTTTAAGGCATTATACCCACTGACATCAATCCCTTCCCCAAACCCCACCCTGACAAGTCACAGCCTCACATCTCCAAGAATTTCTGAACCAACAGTTGCCGACCCTAGGCTGGGGTCTTCAGGCAGTGATCCTTGGAATGAGAACAGGGGTAGTACAAATATTTTTATTCTTATTTGTGAAATACTGAAAGGTATGAGTTTTCCCCTTCTCCCAACTACTGGTCGCGATCACACGCACAATTAGCCATGCCATAGGCACGAATGCCTGTCGGATTTAAAGGGCGCGATCAGACACGAACATCTGGGAAGTGCCCTGCACCCATCGGCAACCCGTTCTGCTCCACTGCAGAAGTGGAGTAAAAAGACACCAGGGAAAGTCCAGTAGCAAACAGGTTGCAACAGGCCACGGATGGACTTTCCCCTTTCTGATCACTCCAGCACGCTCTCATGGTATCGGGATGGTCTGATCAGGCCATCCCGACTCCGTGCCGTTGTTTTTTCCCCCTTTCTCAGTATGCGCATCATTGCACACTCCATAGGGAGCCCTCCGTGCTGAGAGGCAATTCATCGATTCCTTGTTTAAGCAAATTGGAAACAAACGGAAAAAAAACCCCAACTCATCCGCAGTTGCGACTGATCACGCAGTGGTGGGCTGCCCCCGCAGCTTCAAAGGACTGTGTGATCGCGCAACTGCAGGTCAAATTCCTCTGGGGGGAATAGCCTCGCTTCCCACCTGGTTTATCTCGCGTGTGTGACCACACCCACTGTTTCCTTATGTTGGACCTCCATTAGAGAGCTTCGCAATGAAATCTTATGGTGGTGTGAGTTTTCCCATATACCATGATGCAACATAATTTCTTCAGTGCTTAACTAGGAAATGTTTATTTATAAAACTAGTTGGAACCCCTAGAGCAAAACTTGGAATTGCAAAGTGTTTTACCTCGTTCCAAGTAGTCCTTTGTTACCATCCTCCTGGGGCCACCCTTCAAACAGCAGCTGGCTACTGCCTGGGAGCAGAGTGTAATTTGCTAAATCACAATGCTACAAAACTGCTGTGAAGCTGCCATAAATGTTAAAAATGCAGCAAAAAACAACATAGATAGTTACGTAAGTAGAACAAAAGAGCAAGTGGAGGATAAGGGTTGACGAGAAGAATAAGTTTCTAGTCCAATCCAGTTCTATCCACAGCCCCTTGTGTCCGTTTGGTACGCCCCGTCTCATTTGCTTGCAATCCCCTTTTCTTATCCATAACAAATGCCACAATGGGACTTCTGTAAGAACAGTAACTGTCAGCAGACTTAATGGGGCACTAGCTGTAAGTCCAGTGGGAAGAACAAAATGAGGGCATATAAATGCTACTGCAAGAATAGAATAAACAAAAGGTGATGGAGAGAATACATGCATTTCCTACCTTTCATGTATACCAAATCATTAAAGTAGGGGTTTTCAGCTATGTTGACCTCACCTCACTGTGGTTATACATACATAAATATTCTGTCTTGTTCAAGATAGATGCACACCCTCAAATGCTTCTCGCAGATTAATCACATTAAAATGAATGGATTATGGCAGAAAGCTGAGTACCCACTGTTTCATTGCACTTTTTCGCCCTTTACGGTACGTTCTCTCAGTCTCAGAAGAAATATAAGCTGGAGTCATGTTTTTTTAAAAATCTGTCACTTTGTTGTTTGCCACACTGTCTGAGCAAGAATCCAATAGCAATCAAGTCAGGATGCAAGTGCCGCGACAGTCTTCAAGCAGGGCACAAAATTAGACACAACAAGCTCTCTCATCCCGAGTCAGAATACTAATCAATAGTTTTATTCAGCCCAGGCAGGAGGGGAGACATTACAAAGTGCATCCAACTGCATCAGCTCTTTAAAAGGTTAACATGAAACACAAATCCTTTTTGTTGGGATGCAAATCAGACCATTGCCAGTGCAAAACAATGCCACTTCAAACTCCAGTGCAAAGAGCCTGCCAGCCTTATGCCTCCCAATATGACTACTATACCCTATTTAACATCCAATGTATTGATCTAAGAGTTCCAATCCTGATCACTTTGTGATTTTTTTATATATATTCCCTGGGCAGGGAGGGAAGAAAGAAGCACATGCATTCTGAAAAGTATGTCTATCACTATATGGCTCCGATCAGACGCAGAAGTTGCCACGGGAGCGGCACGAATGCCGGGCGGATTATAAAGGCGCGATCACACAGCAACATCTGGCCAGCATAGCGCACCCGTCGCAGCCGGCCGAAGATGCGGAGTAAAAAGCTACCTCCGAAAGTCCACTAGCAAACGTCTTGCGATGGGCCGCTGCCGGACTCTCCTTGTGTGATCGCTCCAGCGCGCTCCTCTTGCGTCGTTGGAGCACGCCAGGAACGTGCGCCAATGAAGGAAACTGCCGTCGCGTCTGATCGCGTTTGCAGCAGGACACACTGTGTCGCCGCAAACAGCCATGCCTCCCCACCCCTGCATTTCCCGGCAAGTATGAACCTTTAGGAAATTCTAAGCAAGATTTCTCAAGGTTTCATGCTGGGGGGCCTGCCCATTTAGTATCATTCCCAAAGTAATATGGCAATTATATACAGTCCAGGGTGATCCCACACTCTCACATGGCAGACAGAGAATGAGGAGTCTGTACAGATGCTGAAGTCCACAATGAAAAGGGAAATACAAAATACCATACAATCTTACTTTATGCTAGTTGCTGTACTGGTTTCTATACTGAATGGTTGGTTGTTGTTATGGTACATTGAAGTGCATCGACCTGGCTTTGAATTTGTGCGTGACCTGCTTGGTGATGCTGGGTGGGAAAGGGCAACCTGTTCCTTGGACGGTGAATGTGCATAACCCTAAACTGCAATTAGAGAGACATCCTCGTGTATCCCTTACAAACTTAGATCCAGTTCCAAATGAGACAGTGTTGTAACAGCCCATGCACAATTATAGAAATGCACCAATATTAGAGACCCAGTTTGATGTCTTTCAAAGTTTGTGGCTTTCTCAAAAGGTGGAGAGATGAATTTGAGAATACACAACTCAAAACTAGACCGATCAGCAGCCAGAAGAATCATAACTCTAGCTTTACAAATACTGTGAAATGGCAGCGCTCTTCCTGGCTCTCATCTACTGCTGCAAGGACCTTAGGTGCAAATTGGTTTCACTTCAAACAACACACCAAGATCTCAGAACAATGTGATCATGCACAAATCTTTATGGAGGGGTACTGTCAAGATTGCCATTTTCATATTTTAGTAAACACACAATGCAGTGTTCATTCTTTTACATATGGAGAGAGATTAGCAATTGTCAGCATCCGAGATTTAACTCAGCAGTATGCCAGGCATTCTGTACTATCCTTCTCTTGTATTTACCCATTTTGTGTGACTCTTATCTCATAGTTTCCATTATCTGTGCTTTAAAAGAGGCTTTTCAAGAGACAGGAAAGTGGATGTAATGATTCTGAACAGGAATTAATGCTAATTTTGTCCTTTATTTCTGAGAACACATCATTGTAGATTGCATAAAGGATTTACAGCTCAGCCGGATTGCTGCCTGGTTAGACAATGTCCCCACCACCATACTAAGAACTGAATTGATCTTGGTGGATAGTTTTGAACATAAGTAAATGACAGAGGAACTGTGATTTCGTGTAGCCATGTCTGGTGTTCCCTCTAAGCTGAGTTAGTGTGAGCTAGCTCACAGTTTTTTAGCATCCAGCTCACACATTTTTGTCTTGGCTCAGGAAGGATGGCTCCAGACCAAACTAAGTTATGCAGTAACCAAATCGCTTGCTCACAACTCTAATGCCAGTAGCTCACAAAGTATAATTTTTGCTCACAAGACTCCACAGCTTAGAGGGAACATTGATCATGTCACATGCTGTAATAACAGACACACCCTTCAGTTGATAGCTTGCAGAGAAGATGTTCTCCTGGCTACTAAACAAAGGGGAATTTTGCTATGAGCTATGCAAAAGTCACACAGTGTTCCAGTAAAGCAAAGAAGAATGGTAAGAAGAAGCTGATACAGTGAAATTTACCTGAGATAGGACAGAAAGGAAATCCCATTAAGAAAGTGAATAGAGGAAAGTAGCGGAACAAAGCATCAAACTGTGAACACTTTTTGGCTTAGCTTGTACAGCATCACAGAAAACTTTAACACACAGCTTGCAAGGACTAATTTTCATCCCAGCACCTTTCCAGGGGAAATGCATTTTCAATTAATAATTCTCCACCTCATTGCCACTAGCATGGGTAGCTTATCTGAAAAAGTGGTTATATCTCTAATGTGTGCTCACTAAAATGTTAGCAAGACTGCCCAAGAATGCAGGGCACAGCTTGAGCAGCTAACCGGACTTCAGAGGGCACTTAAGAATTAATGGACAATGAGGGAATCACAGAAACAGGTGGCATTAAATGCAATTTTATACAACGAATAAGTGTGATCAGGTCTCATGTGATACCCTCTCATTGCCCCAGTCCAGCAAGAAAGGTCTGTATATGCATTCTGATGCTCATGACCCACATGGAAGTGAAGAGACACAACTGATACAGATGGAGAATGCCCTTCATTCAGGGCCACTATCAGACAAGTGTCGCCCATAGAATCCTTGCACCGGTCAAAGGGCAGCATTGCAAATGACTGCTCAGGAGGTGATCTTTGTTCAGCTTGCCCGTGCTGCTTCCTCTCCCACCCCGTGCTGCTGCTGCTCTCCCAGTTGCCTTTCCCTGCCATAATAGAGATGTTCCAGCAAAAGGCACCAAGTTAGATGCCACATAGCACACGTAGAACTAGATTAGGGCCAACATTGTAGTTGACAGATTCTTCATGAATTCTGCTGCCGTGTACCTGATACACAGTGTACATGATACGCAGAGAGTTAGAACTCGAAGGAAGAATGATTTCTGCAGGATTTACGCACCAAAATAAATCCACAGTAAGCCCCTTAAAACTGCAACGATGCCATTCAGGAGCGAATGGAAAGCACTATGGCAGCGGCATCACTGGTGGCTGCCAAAGCCATGCAATGGCTAAAGTCAGGTATAATGAACTAGTTGCGCCCTTGTATAGCCAGGTAAATTTGTACTTACCTTGGGTAAGTAAAAAGTTGTATCCAGTTGACAACACATCCTCATTATTGCCATAATTGTCCTACGTCAGCAACAGGGATAGATCTTAATTTGGTTTAATGTGGAGAGAATGAGAGCCATTTAAATAGCCTCCATAGCACGGCCCCGTTTAACAGAGAGCAATGTTGTGATGACTCAACATTTGCCTAGCTCAACAATGAATCTAAAACAATGAATCTAAGAATGAAGTGGCCATGCTGGGGGAGGGCAAGTTCCAAATGCAGTACCAGCACTTCGACGGACTTTTGGACTTGATAGTAGCGAGAGGCAGCCACACAAGCCTCAACAATCTAAAACAAGAACAAAGAATGAGGGAACACTGTGAGTTTGTCTCCATAATACTGTCCTGTATTAAAGGACACGCGGAGGCACAGAAAAGGGGTGAGAAGCCTCTTTGCTGCTCTTTCTGCTGGCTAAAGGAGAGTGGGAGGGAAACTGTAAGCTCCTCCTCCCCTCTTGCAGAATAGAAAAGCAAGCACTTTATAAAGTAAGATTCCTTCATGTACGCCTGACTGTGAGTACGGTTGCACACTGGTGACCTGAAACGTGTCAGGCTTAATGTGTAGTTACACCCTGCATATTGAGGAAGTTGCCATTAGTCCTAGCTGGTTCTTTCTCAGCTCTGCACAGAGTGACAAGTGTGTTTATTCCAAGACTTTTTTTTTAAGCCCCTGGAGGGGATTTTTTATTATTTTTATAAATCTACAATACTACAGAAAATAATAGGGATGGGGTACTACGTATATTGGGGAAAATGAAAGAAACCAACTAATACCTAAAAACCCAAGAGAGGAGATCCTCAAAAAAGCTTAGTTACAGTAAATCATAACTCGTTTAAGTCAATATGAATTGAGTCAAGTTTTTCACACCTTTTCACTTTTCTTTAACAAATTTAACTGCTTAGAAACCATACCCCCCCATCATCACATTTTTACATCATTTACTTCAAGGCACATCTCAGAGTCCTTCAGCCTCTATTTCTCTTTTCCTCATCTCTTCCTCAGTTTATAGGGACTTTTTGGAGCAGCAGCCCCTTGCTTCGCCAGAGAGTCTTCTCCAGAAGATTCCATTTCCAATTCGCCACTCGAGCTATTGTCATTGTCTTTTCCTTCTTCCTCTCCCTTTACCAGATGAATCTTTAAGAATTATTTGGCTTTCTTTTTTATCTTTCAACTTAAAAGCCACTCCTTCCGGAAATAACCATTTGTATCCAATTGAGTTTGTCTGAAGATAAGTCACCAGCTCTTTCTACTTCGTTCTCCGTTGTCTTATGTCAAATGGAATATCCTTCAGCATTCTGATCTTGGTTTCCCCCATTTTCAGAGGTGTTCCAGAAACTGCTTTCACGATTGCATCCCTTATGTGCCTCTTCGAGAATCTCACCACAATCTTCCCAGGCAGAATATTCTTTTTATATAGCCTGAATATGATCTATAGACCACATCCATTTCGTTTAGTAACAGTTCCGCCGCCATTTCTGTCACTGGGGCCAGCAATTCACTCATTAGCTCCTTGCAGGGAGCTTCTGTAAGCTCTTGGAGGATTGGCCACATTAGGGGTGTGTCACCTAATATGCAAAGAAGTTCCTGCTACAAAAAGAGCCCTGCTCCCAAGGAAGCACACAGAGTGTGGCAGTCCCAGGAGAGGAAGATGTGCCTGGCTGTTGGAGAAGGCGCCCGTCCCCTCACAGAGGTCACTGGCCTTACCCCTTGGGAGGGAAGGGCACAAGAGCAGCCCCCCCAACCAGGCTGCAAGTGTCAGAAAGAAAGGAGGAGAGTCAGGTCAGGGGCAGTGTTCCCTCTAAGCTGAGTTAGTGTGAGCTAGCTCACAGTTTTTTAGCCTCCGGCTCACACATTTTTGTCTTAGCTCAGGAAGGATAGCTCCAGAGCAAACTAATTTATGCAGTAGCCAAATTGCTCACTCACAGCTTTAATGCCAGTAGCTCACAAAGTAGAATTTTTGCTCACAAGACTCCACAGCTTGGAGGGAACATTGGTCAGGGGGGTAGCTTTTGGAGGGGAAGGAGAGGAGGGAGGGCAGAGGAGGAGGCCCCATGGCAGCTTCTTCTCGTCAGGGATTCTCATGTCATTTTTAAAAAGTCTTCCAAAGTCTTTGTCGGGGATTCTGGGGTCTGTTTGGCACACGGCTGGCCGAGGCACAGCGCAGGAGCAAGCCCCTTTGTAAAAATGTTTCTGAAAGAATTTTAAAAGCACTTTCAGAAGATAATCTTGTGGGCCCGTGCCTCTAAGGAAGGGGGCAGAGCCCTGACTGGCTCCACCTTGGCTACGGACCAGATTCTTACTGTGTACATAACATCATCGCAGTGTGTCACCATATAAGCAAGAATCCCACCACAGCCTCCAAAGGCTTCCACTTCTCCACTTCTATCCTTCTGAGGAGGATCATCTAACTTCTTTCTTTAACTTTGAGCAGTGCAATGTGCACTGGGTGACACTATGAGGCCCCCAGAAGTGCTGCCAAATTTTTATTACAAAGGGACTGACTCTTAAATCCATGGCTTGAAAAGAACGCATCTAATCCTAAATCATATCCTTTCTATCTTAAGATAAAATGCCTTTCATGCCAGGCGACTCTTGTATTAAATACATCAAAGAAATATAAGCCTCAAGTACACAATCGTTTTTCTTTTAATATCAGTTATTAAACACAAATCTCGTAGCTAAGCTGTCAGAATCTCTGAACTGCAGCCAAGGGACTACAGCCTAGCTGATACCAGGATCATGTCTCATCTTTGCAAGGAAAAACAAGACACCGATGCCCTGCAGTGGGCTAATGTCATTCCTCAAATGGTCCAATGTGAAACTATTTTAGTACAATTTTTTTTTTTAGATTAATAGAACCGGTGAAGAAGAGTATATTTAATTTGTAATCAGATCAACAAAGAAATAATTGTATTCCTTTGTGATCCTTGTCACACCCATGCAGCCCTTTCTACTTTGTCCCCTTTTGCTACATATGGTATTGTGTGCCTTTGCCTTCCTTCTGATTCCTAACGTGAATAACACTGATGCAGATTACGCATTTCAATAAGGTTGCTCTGCCGATAGAGTAAGACAAGTTCTTCTTCTCATCTAATTAAAATTCCAGGATTTGAATACCTTATCACGCCTAGAGACAGAGATAAATGGATGAATAGATGGAAAGATCCATATACCACAGGCGTGGAATAACATTCTGCACTAGCAGACAAGAGGAGGTGGAATTAATAACTGTGCTTTGAACGATAACAGTTCTAAAATACCAGTAAAGCTATGCCTCTATACCCGAGCACTCTCTTTTGTTTGTGCATCTGTGATTTAGGAGAGAAAAGTTAATGTTGAAATCCACTCAAGGAGACGTTTTAAAAGTTTGTTCGAAAAAGCCCTTGGAATGTTAAGTAGAACTTCTTTATACAGTCAGAGAAAGTCGCTGTAGTTCTCAGAACTGGAATGTAGATGTGCCGTCCAAACTCATGTTGCCCCCTCTAATATCAAGGGCTGTGTTCCACAGCCAAATGTTTTCAAAACTGTGGGCATTTATTTGGAGGCACTAAAAATAATGGAAGTATCCTTTTTTATTTTCTTGAAATTTGCCCCACCTTCCAAAATTACATGATACACACAGATACTTCATTCATATGGCTAGTTAAACATAAAATTTGGAATTTCAAAATCTTTTTTATTGCATCAAAATTTTCCATAAGGTACTTTGGAAATGGCAGCAGTCTCTTAAGAACAAGGACTCAGATTGATGAGGCAAATATAAAATGCTAACCACACCCGGGGCCATTCAGGAAAAGCACAACGTGTTATTATTTATCTATTTAGAAACTGTATACGGAGGAGAAATAGCACCTCCTTTAAAAATACACACCTCCTCCTCCAAAAAATAAGGAAGCAGAAAGCCTCGTTTCAAATGTTAAACTCAGTGGAGGTCAAAAGGTTAAAATTTCTCCCTTCCCTGCATAGCTTTAAGAAAAGCTGAGACTGCACAAGCCTGCAGTTTGCACTTTAGGAAGAGAATGAGCTCTGAGATGGCTTTCTGATTACCTGTTTGAACCCAGAGATTACCTTTTCAAAATGATTAAGGAACGCCCTTATCAAACTAACAGCCCGATCCTATTTAATATGTACATAAATTCTGAATACTCAAGGGGCTTTTGTGTGGATCATCTCAGTCATATTTACAATGTCCTTGTCTGGTAGGCCAGTATTAATTTCCATATTATTGATGAGGTCAGGAAGTGGGCTGAGCCTGAAAGAACAGAAATTTCCCTAATGCTTCCTCAGAACTTTGTGAATGTGGTGAGATTTCAACAGGGGATTTACCAGCTCACACCTCAAATCAGTAACCAATATGGTACACCATTTCTGGTTTTGCGCTTTAGTTCTGGGATTGGCCACTACATTCCTAGCATTGTTGTAAGAATGCATCTTGTCCTCTTCAAATGAAAGTCATAGCCACATATGGCAGCTTCTGGGATTTCCAGAGGCTCACAAATGTATCAGAGCATTAACAGCTTTCCACAGGAAAACAGAAACAGTTACAAAAACCCGTCCCCAAGGAGGCTGAGAGAAGCAATCTTACTACCGTAGTTCTCACAATAACTAGAATCAAGTAAAATATCCAAAACCAAGACCGAGTACTTTCATGCCAGTTTTCATAGTCTCATGAAACAGTGTATTTGCAAAGCCATAGGAGTTCCTGCTACAAAAAGAGCCGCTATTTGCTTATTAGATTTTTAAGAGCTGTGTGAATCAGTTCTGGAACACTCATCTGGGTATGAAAATCATCACATAAAAGGAAGTTCTTGCACTCCATGGCTGGCAGCTAGCTTTCCTGCTGTACTATTTAACAAGATTACAGATTTAAACCAATTGAAATCAGTTTTCTTAATGACACCTAACCGTGTTGGATTGTGAACTTGTTTTTTTTAGAATACACCACCCGTGAAGTGTATATCAAGACTAGAAATCAATGCACCAAGCAGGAGCATGGCCTTTTTGTTGTTCCTTCATAAGTGCATCTCAGCAAACATTTTTTCACTCAAGCAAAGTTTCTGACTGCCTACCAGTTTCCATATTTGACTAGGCTGATTCTCAGTTCACTGTATAAACACTCTCTCTCTAATGGATATGTGTACTGAAGCACACACATATTAGTAGGGAATGTTGCATACTTCAAAGCAAAAAATTATTGAAAGATCTACCAGAATCCTTTTAGTAAAGATAAAGGTTCCCTTGCTCGAAAGCCAGTCGAATCCGACTCTAGGGTTGCGGTGCTCATCTCCGTTTCAAAGCCGAAGAACCAGTGCTGTCCGAAGATGTTTCCATGGTCATGTGGCCAGCATGACTAAACACCAAGGCACACGGAACACTGTTACCTTCCCACTGAAGTGGTACCTATTTATCTACTTGCAATTTCTTGCTTTCGAACTGCTAGGTTGGCAGGAGCTGGAACTAGAGATGGGAGCTCACTCCGTCATGTGGCAACTCAGGTCTTGAACTGCTGAACTACCGACCTTTCACAGTCTGCAGTTCAGCGTCTTAACCACTTGAGCCACCACAGCTCCAGAATCCTTTTACCTGTCTCTTATATTATCCTGCTTCTTTTATTTTGGCTGCGATCATATGCACAATTAGACCCAACATAGGTGTGAATGCCGGGCGGATTTAAAGGGCGCAATCAGACAACAACATCTGGGAAGCGCCCCACAGCCGTCGGCAACCCGTTCTGCTCTGCTGCAGAAGCGGAGTTAAAAGACACTGGGGAAAATCTGGTAGTAAACAAGTTGCAACAGGCCACAGACAGACTTTCCTGTGTCTGATGGCTCCAGCGCTCTCTCATGGCGTTGTGATGGTCTGATCAGGCTATCCTGATGGCATGCTGTTGTTTTTCCCCCCCCTTTGCAGTATGCGCATCATTGCAAACTCCATAGGGAGCCCTTGGTGCAGAGGTGCGATTCATCAATCCCTTGATTAAGCGCATGGGGGGGAAACAGCACACACACAAAAAACAACTCACCCACAATTGCATCTTTTATATATATAAAAGACAAAACAAACATGCAAGTAAATGGGGGGAAGGGATTTCTCTTCCATTTGTATCTTCAACAAAGCCATGCCTAAATTATAATAAATTTATATATTTCACCTTGTATCATTAAAGATATTATCTGGAAAAGTATCAGGTTTTTACTATATATGTCCTAAGCAAGTTTAGATGTCTATATTGTTTACTTAATATAATCTTCAAACCAGTTATAAAATCTTGCCCATCTGTGAATGAAGTTTCTGGTTTTCCTTTCAGGATTAAGGTTACTTTTGTCCATTTCCACAGTTTCCAAAAGTTTGTTTAAAATTTCTTCTCTCGAAGGGGTTTCTGTTCTTCTCCAATATTTAGCATTGAGTATTCTGGCAGTTGTAGCAAAATACAATATGAGATACGAGTCATATTTTTTTTTTACAGTTTTCGGGTAGGATACTCAACAAAAATATCTCTGGCACAAAAGGTACAGGATATTTTAAGATTTTTTCCTAAAATTTCATGAATCCAAGCCCAGTTGTTGTTTTTTTGCTTTATCACATAACCACCACATATAATAAAATGATCCAGTCTTATTTTGACATTTCCAACAAAGATCTGAGCATTTAGTATCAAACTTGGCCAGCTTATCTGGTGTAATATACCATCTATAAACATCTTATATATTTTACTTGTATGAAATAGCTTTTATAATCTTTAATTTCCTGTGCGTCCCTGCCCAAAAATAGCCCTGTCTTCAAGATACACCAGAGTGACTCTGATATGCTAGAACAACAGTTAATCTGCTTCCTAAAAACTTTCAACCCAAGTCTCAGGATTGCACTGTTAATCCAGGGGGAGTCACCTTTTCATTCTCTTCTCAGATTGGAAGAGGAGCAAATACATATTAGAACAGTCTGAACACTTTGGGAACTGTAAAGCATAATTGTCAGTTCTTCTGTAAAAGCTCCCTTGGAATGACAATTTTAGATTGGGGGGCGGGGTGTCGGCTTGGTAATGGAGGGCGCTCGGTGAATCGTCTCCGGAGCCTTTTCCCCCCCTGAACCCAGGAAACGTTAACGGTAAGGAGATAAAACTCACCAAATAATGGGCAAAAACGGCAGAGGATATTCCAAACCTGCTGCTCCTGTTTTAAAAACTGTTAAGTCATACTTTGCCCTAGAATCACAATTGGAAGCTACGGAGCAAGGCAAGACAAGGGGGCCCAAAATGGCAGATCGGGAAAACCCTGCTGATTCAAACGCAAGTGCGTTTAATAAAAATGAACTGTATGACGTCCTTAAAACTCTCAAAAGGGAGATAATATTGGACATTAGCGAAATGCTTAAGCCCATGTCTAATCAATTGGACGAACTGACAACAGCAATGCAAAAGATCTCCCAAACGGCAGAAACCGCTTTGGAAGCAGCAATAACGAACCAGGGTGATATACAGCAACTTCAAACCGCGGAAACCTGGTGAGGGATAAAATCTTTCAACTGGAGCACAAAACTAGAGAGCGATTTTTAAAACTTCATGGTTTTGTGGAACAAGCAGAGGGAAATGCAGAGCTGGCTATATTCATTTCACATTGGTTGGCATCAGTAATGCAATTGGAAGAGGAGATAGCCCTGAATATTGTTAATGCGTATCGCCTGGGCACAGCCTCATCGAACAAATGCAGGGGCCCACGTGACATCTTAGTCGAATTTGCAGATTCCAGAACCAAGGCTAAAATCCTACAAATGGCAAAAACCAAAGGGACTTTCAAATTTAAGAATAATGAGATTACAATCTTCCCGGATATTGCCCCCGAGGCTCTACAACTGCGACGCAATCTAAAACCGGTCACCCAACACCTAACCGAAGCAGGAATCAGATACAGGTGGCTGGCATCAGGATATCTGCAAGTTCGTCATAATGGCACCGACCACCAAGCAGATGACATTAATTCTGGCACTGCAATTTTGAGGGTGATGAAACTGGAGGTGTCTACCGACATGCAGAGGACCAGTAATAAGAAGAAAAGAAGACTGGACTACTAAAGGGCATAGAGCTCTCAAAGCACTTGCATGGAAAATCAAACAACAGCAGTCTGAAAGATATATTAACTCTCTCAGAGACAGTAAAGTGTTGTTCATTCTGACTCCATCCGGATTGTTAAAATAATGGAAGAATTCTATACAAACCTCTACACATCCTCTTCCCCTAAAGAATCTGAAATAAGCCAATACCTACCGATCACTGAGAAAGAGATAGAGACAGGAATAAAAGCTTTAAAGCGCAACAAGGCACTGGGCCCAGATGGTTTTGGTCCAGAATATTACAAAGCAATGGCTCCACAGATTGTCAAACCAATGGTCTCTCTTTTTAATAATATCTTACAAGGAGGAGATAGTCCCAGAACATGGAGAGAAGCCAATGTAATTCTATTACCAAAAAAAACAAAGACTCTATGGATCCCAAGGCTTATAGGCCAATATCCCTTTTGAATTACAAACTTTTTATGCATACCTTAATGGCTAGATTAAAACATATCATTCCATGGTACATACACAAAGACCAAACGGGATTTATCTCAACCCGGGATATCACAGATAACGTCCGTAAAACCTTGAACCTGATACATCATGGGAGGTTGCACCCTGAAAATGACTCGATTCTATTATCCATAGACATAGAAAAAGCTTTTGACACGCTTGAAACCTCATATCTTAATAACCTCCTAACTCATCTTCAGTTTGGGCCAAAATTCTGCAAAGCACTCCAGATGATGTATAAGGTGCCATAAGCAATATTACAAATTAATGGCTCGGCATCCAAACTGATAAGACTTCTCAGGGGGACCAGGCAGGGGTGTCCTATGTCACCTCTTCTTTTCGCCCTGGCCATGGAGCCCTTGGCTTGTCATCTGCGTTCTCACAAAGAATACCAAGGAATTCAGGTTGCAAATGAATCATATAAACTCAGTTTATTCGCTGACAACCTAGTACTTTATATAACAAACCTCCAACAATCGCTGTCAGCAATACAAACAATTCTGCAAGAATTTGGGGAAATATCAGGTCTCAAGGTAAACCCCCAAAAAACTGTATTATACCCAATTAGCATATCTCCTAGGGTCAAACAACATATACAAGATAAATTTGATTACCAGTGGGTTAAAGATCAGTGGCCAACACTAGGTATTAAAATACCAGTTAACCTAACTGATCTCATTAAAGCAAATCACCAAGAAATATGCAAAGAAATTCACACTCTTTTCAAGAGATGGGACACAAAATTTCTATCGTGGATGGAAAGGATAGCGCTTATCAAAAGCTTTATTTTTCCTAAATTTCTTTTTCGTTTTCGAGCTATACCTATATCTATACCTATGCATACTATAAGGGGATGGCAAAAACTCATGGAGAATTTTATTTGGCAAAACAAGGCACCTCGAGTCCAATCATCGGCGATGCAAAAACAGACCCGAAATGGGGGGTTATCTATTCCAGACTTGCAACAATACTACAAGGCAGCGAATCTAGTAGGGCTCATTCAACACTATCATGACTCATCGGAAGCGGACTGGATGAAAATAGAGGATAGCTATCTTTATCAGAAAACGTTTAGAGAAGCGCTATGGGAACATAGTATCAACCAAGTGCATTTAACAAGAAGCAATCCTTTCCTGTACACATCTCTAAAATGTTGGTATGTACACAAAAACAAACTCGTACGTAACAATTCCATCCTCAGCTCCTTCACCGGCCAATCATGGTTTCAGCCAGCTTATGAGGCCTCGTCATTTAAGGCATGGAAGGAGGCAGGTATTACAAGAATAGTTGATGTCACCCAATATGGATGTAGGTTAACCAAAAATGATCTCAAAAACAAATTTAAGGTTAAGTTACCATGGTATGAATATATGCAAATTTAGCACCTATTACAGGCGTTACTTGGTCAAAACAAAGAAGACACTCCTATCACTCAAATGTCAGAATTTGAAACTCTCTTAGGGAATAGCGAACTTTCAAAAAAAGGTCTTATATCCAAAATATACTCGACCTTGCTATTAGTTAACAACAAACAGCTGGCAAGATATCAATAGGCTTGGCAAAAAGACCTCAAAGTAAATCTCGGTGTATAAGGCGCCACAAGCAATATTACAAACAGCTGGCAAGATATCAATTGGCTTGGCAAAAAGACCTCAAAGTAAATCTCAAAGAAGACCAATGGAAACAAATATGGCACACAACAAATCATATTTCTAAATCACTAATAATCCAAGCATCAGCTTACAAAGTACAATTTAGATGGTACCTAACTCCGGTCAGGTTGGCGCATATGAATTCTAGCATGAGCTCTCTTTGCTGGAAGTAGTGTGGAGCCAAGGGTTCTTTCATCCATACATGGTGGGATTGCACATACATTCGAAGTTTTTGGAATCAAATATTACAATCAATATATCATTTTACAGGTGTAGCGGTCCCCCTTGATCTGCTTATAATTTTGCTAAATTTATGAGAGGATGGACAGATACCTAAAACTTGTAGGGACCTAATTTTGATACTCTTAACGGCAGCAAAAGCAACTATCGCTCAACAATGGAAGAATAGAGACCCTCCTTCAATAGTCCAATGGTATGGGAAAGTATGGGAATACTTTACCTTAGAAAAATTCAAAGTATACAATGATAAATCATCAATGGAGAGTTCAGTGTTAGACCCTCTAGATAAATGGTATCCGTTCCTTGAGAAAATAGATGCAGAAAAGGTAATAGGTGAAAAATGGGCACAATATAAAACAGAATCATTACTATTTTAGAACATTACAAATAGACAAACATATACCCTTTTCTCTCTTTCATTTGTCTTTATCTTTTCTTTTCTTCTCTGAGTAATGTATACAAAGGTGATGTATATTATTGGATATTTTACAGCTCTAATTGCATAGATTTGTATATGTATTGAAAAACCAAATAAAAGTCTTAATCTTCAAAAAAAAATGACAATTTTAGATTCATGCATATCTTGAGCTGCGGTGGCTCAAGTGGTTAAGACGCTGAACTGCAGGCTGTGGAAGGTCGGTAGTTCAGCAGTTCGAGACCCGGGTGCCGCAGGACGGAGTGAGCTCCCGTCTCTAGTTCCAGCTCCTGCCAACCTAGCAGTTTGAAAGCAAGAAATTGCAAGTAGATCAATAGGTACCACTTCGGTGGGAAGGTAACAGCGTTCCGTGCGCCTTGGTGTTTAGTCATGCCGGCGACATGACCACGGAAACGTCTTCGGACAGCGCTGGCTCTTCAGCTTTGAAACGGAGATGAGCACCGCAACCCTAGAGTCGGATTCGACTGGCTTTCGAGCAAGGGAAACCTTTACCTTTACCTATACCCTTACTACTTTTATGTAGCAGGCAAGTTGTATTTTTAAAGGAAATTTGGAACTGTGTGGTGGTGGCAGATTGTAATTTGTATGTTTCGCACATGCCATATCACCATACCTGTGCATTCTCTTTGTGTGGGTGTACATGTTTTGTTGCTTAGAAACACACTTCATGATATTGAGAAGCCTACGAAGAATGGAAGAAAATCCTCAGAACTGGGAATATGGCAGCAGCACAGAAGAGTTTAATTATATATATCCTGCCATCTGACATTTAGGATTGTCACTTCTTCAAATGGCACCTAATCCAGAAATTGTTTGTGTCTCACTGTCAGTGTTCCCTCTAAGCTGATTTTTGTCTGGGCTCAGGAAGGAGGGCTTCAGAGCAAACTCATTTATGCAGTAGCCAAATTGCTCACTCACAACTTGAATGCCAGTAGCTCACAAAGTAGAATTTTTGCTCACAGTCCACAGCTTAGAGGGAGCATTGGTCACTGTCAAGATTGCAGCCAGCACAATTTCTGGCCCAGCTATCTTGTCTGCACCTCCCCTCCAGCTCGCCCTGTGGGGCATGTGGACAAGTGGAGCACTGGCCCTGGTAAATTAGCACTAAATGTACGTTGCCTGGCTTAACTTTTTTTGTCCTACAAAATTACAAAGGCTGCTTCAGTCATGCACGTGCTGTCATAATGAAACAGAATTTGCACAAGGATAAAATGATACCCCCACAACTGAAAATATATTTCCCACTCTCTTTTTATCTTGTATGCTTTATGGAAAATAAGTGTTCAGCATGCATAACCGTTCTGTGAATGGTCCCATTGATTTCATTTTGATTTCTATGAATCTCTGCTGAAACGCTCTTTGAATAATTTGAACTCAGTTTCATATCAGGCTTGTATTATGCTGGCAACATCCTACAGGCTGCACAAAAAGAGCCAGCCTACATTGCCCTGGTGCTTGAAGGTTGAATGCTTTGTAGTGCATCTTTTGTATTAACTCTGTGCAAATCGAGATGTTCTAAACATCAAGGATGATGCTTTGCAGTATTTTGTCTGTGTAGAACTCATTTTATTTTTGCTTCTGACTACAATCCGTTCGGCCCAAGACATCAGTACCAAAACTCTGCATTTTACATTTGGTATACACAGATATAAAGATTCGTAGGGAATTGTTAAAATGATATCTTTCCATGCACTTTACAAATGAAACAGAGGACTAGTTGTCACAACCCCAGGGACGTGCCCCTTAAGACCGGGTTGATCAAATCAGTTTGGTGGTGAGGAAATGTAGGTAGTGTTTCAACATTTCTTTCTGGTAGCGTAATTTTGGGTTCAGGTTTAGTAATTCATTCCAGTTACTCAGTCAATGTTCCCTCTAAGCTGAGTTAGTGTGAGCTAGCTCACAGCTTTTTAGCCTCCGGCTCACACATTTTTGTCTTCACTCAGAAAGGATGGCTCCAAAGCAAACTGATTTACGCAGTAGCCAAATCGCTCGCTCACAACTTTAATGCCAGTAGCTCGCAAAGTTGAATTTTTGCTCACAACACTCCACAGCTTAGAGGGAACATTGGTTACTCTTAAAAGCAAAATCAAATTTATTTACAAAAATATAGCACAACAATAAAAACATATTTGTAGGGGAATGTGTGTACACACAGACAAAGATCAACAAAACAAACCTAGCTCTCTAATCTATTATACTGACCCTGAGCAGCCGTGTTCCCAGCAGCTGAGGCAGAAGCAGAGTTCACCGAGGAAATAACAGCCTCCTCCTCCAGGCCCACCGGCTCTTCAATTAGTTTGCTCTGGAGCCGTCTTTCCTGAGCTGAGAGAAAAATGTGTGAGCCGGAGCCTTAAAAAACTGTGAGCTAGCTCACACTAACTCAGCTTAGAGGGAACATTGCTCCTGACTATATGCTGGTTCAGCTGTCATGAGTTAATTGACCGACCAATCACAGACCTCTAGCAATTGATCTAGATCCAGAACTGTCAAAGATCTTGAAATGTCAAGTTGTTATTTTGACAGCTCACAGCTGGCCTCTGTTGGGCTAACTGGTAATTTACTGCAGGTGCTAGTTATCAAGTTACACTGTAGCTCTAAAACAATCCAGGTAGAATTTAGGCTTAGCGACTCTACTGAAAGATGCAAAGACTTAGGTCTTGAGGACCCAGTTTTGTGACACCAGTATCTGGATAAATGTGGGTTTAAAATAATACGTTCAGCTGTACATGCATTGAATGTAACATGAGAATTACTCAACACATGTTTAAAAGAAACTCAAGTGTACACTGTTTATGGATTGTGCTTGTATTCAGTGTAACTTATTAGCAGGGCTACTTAGACCTTTAAGCCATCGAGGTCCAATATTATTTACTCTGAGTGGCAGCAGTTCCCCAGGTTCTCAGGTGGAGGTGTTTCACATCAGCTACTGCCTGATCCTTTTGGCAGAAGATGCTCAGGATCGATCAGGGACCTTCTCCATGCACAGCAAATGCTCTCTCATAGCCCTTCATCTGATACATTCATCTGCATTTTCATGTGTTTGATTGCAATAATTATGCAGTTTAGCTTAGAGAAGAGAATGCCATACTTGTCTTAACCAGTGACTTGGACAAATGAGGAAAACAAAATATAACCTGCGGTCACACGGAGCATTAGGCATGCTAGAGAGACGGAAGATAGGCGGATTTTCCGGGCGCGATCTCACCACCACATCTGGGAAGCGTAGAGCTCCCGTGGCGAACCCGCGGCTTCCCGCCGAAGATGCGCGGTTAAAAACTAGTACCTCTGATCACGTTTCCAGTGGTAGTTCCGACGCCCGCCCATGCCCCCTTGTATAAAGGTTTTTTGTTTCAACTGGCCATGGGATGCGCACAAGCACCCAACGGGGCATGCACACACTTTGGTGTCTGGGGGAAAAAACACCCGTTTGCCACACCGCACCACTTTTTTGCCGCGGCACTGGATTGTGGTGTGCTCGGCACCTCCCCCCTACCACGGGACCTCCACGGGACCTCAACGGGACGTCTGATCACGCAGCCGCGCATTTTTTTGCTCCGGGGCAAACAGCCATGCTCCCCCCCCCGCATTTTCCTGCCCATGTGACCAGGGCCATAATTATATTACTCTTTACCAAATGAATTGTTTCATGTTTATCATTTATAAGAGAAGAAGTGATTACGGCATTGATGGTTGACTCAAAAGATTACAGTGCCAAAAGTTAAGACCACAAGGCTGAATAAGTAATAATTATTTCATACCAACAGTGCATTAGGCACTGTGGAGAAAAACCCTTTAGGTAAAGGTTCCCTTGCTTGACTCCCAGTCAAATCCGACTCTAGGGTTGCGGTGCTCATCTCCGTTTCAAAGCCGAAGAGCCAGCGCTGTCCCAAGACGTTTCCGTGGTCATGTGGCCGCCATGACTAAACACCAAGGCACACGGAACGCTGCTACCTTCCCACTGAAGTGGTACGTATTTATCTACTTGCAATTTCTTGCTTTCGAACTGCTAGGTTGGCAGGAGCTGGAACTAGAGACGGGAGCTCACTCCATCATGCGGCACCCGGGTCTTGAACTGCTGAACTACTGACCTTCCACAGCCTGCAGCTCAGCGTCTTAACCACTTGAGCCACCGCAGCTCCAGAAAAACCCTTTAGCCAAATATTAATAGGAGCAGTTTAGCCCTTTTACTTACTGGGAGAGTTAGTGGTGGGGACACTACCCTAGATAGGCACTGGTGTCCAAGAGCAAGACAGGTTGGGCCAAAGCAATACTGGCAAATGCTGCAAGAGCTGCTCAGCTCAGTTTTATTCCAATCAGTGTTAACATCTCCACCTCTGAATATTCGGTGTGTATAAATGTATTCCATAATTCATAATCAGCACAAGTTTGAAGAAAAGCAGTCGTTTCTCTCTTCTGATTCAGTGCATTCACCTCTGGAAGCCCCAGAATCCAATATGTGCTGAATATTTTGAAAAACTGATATGTTAATAATGAGACTCATTTTATAGGTTACATAGATTATTAACGCTGTGATCATGCAAACTACTCTTCTATTAGACTTTTGACCCTACATTTCACTGGATGTAATGGCATCTCGTTGTGATTACTGTTTGAGAAGGAAGTTTTTAAAGATGTGTTCTGGTGCAAATCAATTTTGAGAGCTTTCTGTTTCTCATTTGTTATGGAATACACTACTGCTCTGTCCATTATGGAAGTAATATCTCATTTTTATGTCAATTAGAGGAAACAAGCAGAAATGAAAACACAATTGAGTCTTCAGTGAGATGAAAATTTTAATTGGCTTCAAAGCTGCTTAAGGTGTGAGAAAAACACATTTTTCAGATACTTTCTGTTTCTGAGGCTACTGTCTTGGGGTAAATTAGGACATAATTACTTCGCATCATTCACTGGAAGCCTAAAGTGAAAGGTACCAATATCTCTGTCCAGATGTCCATTTGGGGAATATTGGTCTGAAGTTAATTTATACTTTGTGATGTTCACATACTTCTGAGATATGTAATCATCCTGTTCTGTCTGTCAGGGTTTCACTAGTGATGAGAGATGAAATTCTAGACCTACTGGGGAAATTAAAAATCATTAAGTCTTCAGATACTGATGGCATAACACCCGAGAGTTCTTAGGGAACTCCAATGTGAAACTGTTGATCTATTAATCAGTATATGTAATTCATCACTAAAATCATCCACTGTAAAATCATCCGCCATAAAACTATGTTTTATGCTACACTGCTTTTTTTTAAAGGGATCCAGGGGGAATCAGGAAATTACAGGCCAGTTAACTTAATGTCTGTCCCAAGCAAATCAGTAGAAACTGTAATCGAAGATAGAATTATTAGACACACAGCAGAGCAGAGCATGCTGAAGGAAAATCAGCATGGCTTCTGCAAAGGGAAATCTTGCCTCACTAACCTTTTGGAGCTCTGTGAGAAAGTGAACGAACATGTAGATAACAGTGACCTGGCCGATGGTTTGTACTTCAGCTGTTGCCAAGCAGCCTCTTTATAAAGCATTTCTAAGGACTATTTCATATGACTGCAAAGCTGGACCGTGAAATATGTCAGTCAGGGCCATGGACAGGACTGTAGCTGTGAAGCAGTGCCCTTATACTGGACTGAAGGCATGTGCTCTAGCCAAGGGGAACCTTGTGCTCAGGCAGTGTGCCAAGCTAGATGGGGTCCCATGGACTACAAGATGCCTCTTGTTCCTGCATCTCTGCAGCTACATCAGCGATGACAGGCAAACCAGCCACCCTGACTCCTCAACACACGGTACCAGCAGCAGATCACTGAGAGAAGCCATGCTCTGTAAAAAGAACAAGGGGATTCCTCTGCAGACACCATAAAAAATTCCCTTCTTCATCACAAAGGCATTCCCCCCCCCACCGTCACATATTAACATCACCAGGTGAAGCTCATACTCCTCCTCAGCCTGAACAAAAGGACATGCCTGATTACGTCAGAAGCAAGCCATCAAGTCTCCCAGCTGCCCATCGAGATAAGGCCAAGCATCTGGTCCTTAATCCCAAACACCGGTTCTGCAACTTGGATTGTTCTCTTCGTTTCCTTCTTTTGTCTTTCCCACTTCCTGAAAGGGGTCGCTCTTATCTAGCCATTACCTGCAATTGCCCAACCATTAATCCCTTTTTCTAACCCATTAACAGTTTAAGAGTGCGATCCCATGCACAATTAGCCGCGCCATAGGCATGAATGCTGGGCGGATTTAAAGGGCATGATCAGACACAAACATCTGCCCAGTGTCCCGGAGTCATCGTTGGCCCATTTTGCTTCTCCACAGAAGCGGAGTAAAAAGACACTGGGGAAAGTGCAGTAGCAAACGGTTTGCTGCGGGCCAGGGACGGCCTTTCCCCTGTCTGATCACTCCAGCGCACTCCCATGGCGTCGGGATGGTCTGATCAGGCCATCTCGACTCCATGCCATTGTTTTTTCCCCCGGTTCAGTATGGGCATCATCGCACACTGCATAGGGAGCACTCAGTGCAGAGATGCGAATCATCAGTCCCTCATTGAAATGCATCGGAAACACCTAACAAAAAAAAAGACAAAAAACGATTCACCCATGGTTGCGTCTGATCATGCAGTTGCGGGCTGCCCCCACAGCTCCCAGGGACTGTGTGATCACACAAATGCGGGTCAAATTCCTACAGAGCAAATAGCCGCACTTCCCCCACACACACATTATCTCACGCGTGTGACTACAACCTACATTTCTCACTATTTCCTGGGGACCAGGCGGGCGCTAGCCTCAGGTCACAAATCAGGTATAAAAAGAGAACATTTAGCCATTGCTCTCCGTCTTGCTTTTGACTTCCTAATCCCGCCCTATTTTTCTGGTTCCATTCTTAGTGCTCCCTGGAACATCCCACATGTGTTGCTGGCCAACTCACAACCATTTCCCATAGTTTTTATCCCTTTTCCACTGCAGAATCGACTCATCTCATTGGACAGGTAATGTATCGCCCCAACCAGTGATACTTCCTGCTAATGCAACCATCTCTGTACCTTTCTATCTGAATTCCTAGATCTGTATTGCTTGTGTGTATGCTTCATTTGTATTGCTAGATCTGTATTGCTTGTGTGAATGCTTGATTTTATATTGTATGTGTGAGAATCATTAGTAAAGAAATCACTGCTTTAGTCAATCTAGCCTCAGTGTCTATTTCTGGGATCTGGAAAATCAAACTCCCATATACACAGGTTATTGATCCCATAATTAATTTAATATTCACAATTCCCCACATTTATGAATAAAATCAGGCAATTGGGCTAACACAGCTTTCAAAAGGCTTTTGACAACCTCACCAAAGAAACCTTTGACAAGGTTTTTTGACAAGGTACCTCACCTGAATAAGCTTAGCAGTCATAGGATAAGGGGGCAGGTCCTGTAATGGTTTAAAAACTAGTTCAATGATAGCTCAAAGTAGGAAACCATGTTAATCTGTCTGCAGCAGTAGAAAAGAGCAAGAGTCCAGTACCACCTTACAGACTAACAACATTTGTGGCAAGGTATGAGCTTTCATGAGTCACCCTGCCACAAATGTTAGTCTTTACCTCATGCCCTGCCACAAATGTTAGTCTTTAAAGTGCTACTGGACTCTTGCTCTTTTCTGTGGTTAAATGACAGAAAGCAGACCGTAGGCATGTGGACAGACAGTTTTCACAATGGAGAGAAGTTAGCAGTGGAGTATAGTTATTTTGTTTTATTTCAAAGTTATTTCATTGAGAATAAACTGAGAAACTGAAGCATTGGTGTCCCACAAGCATTGGTGGTGGGATCAGCGCTATTTAATTTGTTCATCAATGATCTGGAACTGAGGGAGAGGAGTGTAGTTGCCAAGTTTGCAGATACAAAATCATTCAGGGTGTTGAAAACCAACGCTGACTGTGAAGAGTTCAGGACAATCTTCATAAATTACATGAGTAGGGAACAATGTGGCAAATGAAGTTCAGTGTAGGTAAATGTAAGGTGATGCACACTGGAACAAAAAATCCGACTTTTAAGTACATGCCAATGAGGCCTGAACTTGCTGAAAATGAAAGGGAAAGAGACATTGGGGTCTCAGTGTATGTTGTTGTTATTCAGTCACACAGTCGAGTCCGACTCTTTGCGACCCCATGGACCAGATCACGCCAGGCCTTCCTGTCTTCCGCCATCCTCTGAAGTTTGCTCAATTTCATGTTCGTTGCATCTATGACACTGTCTAACCATCTCATCCTTTGCCGTCCCCATCTTCTTTGACCTTCAATCTTTCCCAGCATCAGGGTCTTCTTAGTAATAGTATGCTCAGTAATAGTATGCTTAGTAATAGGTATGCTCAGTTGCCTTCCAGTTCAGTTTACAAATTGCCTGCAAATTGCAATCAAAACAGCTGAACTTTAGAAAATTATTTCTATTCAAACAGTTCATACCTGTTCAACTTCTTTAAAAAGTCAACTGAACACTCCCATACTGCTTCCCTACTCATGTGACTATGTCCCTTCCCTGACCGCAGCTGACTGCATTTTAAATACATCCTGACCACACTCGTGCAAAGCTGGGGCAAAATGCAAGTGATCAGGGATGAAAAAGTAGCCTACTTTAATGACCAACCATGACCCTGGGGGATTTAAACACCTGCACGGGCACAAAAAATACCACATGCTGCAACATGTAAGTTACAGGTATAGCTTATTCACCAAGGAAAAAAAAAATACCCATGACCTTGTAAAATATGAAGCAACTAGGCCTGCAGAAGTGGCTCCCTGGGCAGCTGCCTGGCCAAATGGTGCAAACTGTACAGGAATATAACTGACTGACATGGCAGCGGGTTTAAACTGTGAGCAAAAACATCAAGGCAATCTGAAGAGGGGCTCATGAGTAGGTTGTTGGTTTGATCATGGCAAATTAGAATGTTGACCACTTTTTTTTCCTCTACGTTCACAGCCCTGTACTAGAACTGAACTGCAAAGGATGGCTATTACTTCATGAGCTTCCCAGGGCCATTGGCTGGCCACTGGTACAGCAGTGCTACAATAGATCTAGTGCAGTAATGATCATGTCCTTAGTTAAAAATGTCATCGGTAGTCCACAAGGCAAGACAAAGGAGAACCTGCCAGAGCACATGTCATCCTACTGGTGTAGCAATTAAAGTGCTGGACTGGGATCTGGGAGACCCGGTTTTGAATCCCCACTCTGCCGTGGAAGTTTGCTGGGTGACCTTGGGCCAGTCACATGCTCTCAGCTAAACCTACCTCAGAAGTTGTTGTGAAGATAAAATGGAGGGCAGGAGAACAATGTAAGATGTTTCGGGTCCTCACTGGGAAGAAAGTTGGGATATAAATTAAGTAAATTTTAATAATAAATAAATGAATGTTAAGGTACAACAAAAAGGGAATTAAGCTACAAAGAGAAACTGGAAAGGCACATGCAGTTGCAATGAAAGGCCCATTCTTCATTTTTAATCCTGAAGGCCAAGAAGCAGAAAGTCAAGCCCTTCGAAGGGGTAGAGGATTTTAATAGTAAAAAATGAATAAGAGAATGTAGAGCATGAGGGCAATCTGTCCTTAATTCTTCCCTTGGTCACTAATTCCATGTGGCTTCCTACTTCATAGATTTCATGCTTGCTGTGCTCAAGAAGATGAGATAGTGCAGATCTCACTGTAACAATTAAAAATTAAAAGCCAAATATTCGTTCACTGCCATGTAAATCACATCAGTGAAAGTAATCTAAGCACTTTGTACAACAAATGGGCCCGGGGGAATTTTATAAAATAACTGATCCTTGCTAGTAAACCTGTCAGAAACATTCAGTATTCAACATTGTCTTTTCTGTAACTAAATACATTTGCAATTATCCTCATGTGTAATCAAGCCAAGTTACCAATAATTTAAAAAACGTGTGTGGCAGTATCGTATTTTTCAAGCCACATCCAGTCTTTAAAGAATGAAGCCAGTTTGAAAAATTATTGGAATTAAGTGGAAAGTGTGCCACATCCTATGATTGAATAAGCTAACACAGCAGTGTGGATTTCAGGCAGAAGGCGCTGCTGAAACTAACAGCAGACATCTGGATGAGAGAAATGCCATGCTTCTCAAATGACAATCTGGGATTCAGCACAAGCCCTATAGCCTTTTGCATTTTCTGGATAGTCAAAGGGAATGAATCTAATGAAAGAGAGACAGCAGAAAAAAGGAAGGGGAGACAGCAAATAGAAATTGAGGGGAGAGGCATGGTAAAGACACCAAACTTGCAGGGGGATCTGCAGCTGACTCTCCTCTACCTGCCCTTCAAGTTTGGTGACGACTGGATTTATGCAGTCTGAGTTACACACACACACCCCACCCAAAGAAGGTGCCCCCTAGAAAGTGCTTTCTGGGGAAATGACAGGTGTAGGTTCAGGAGGTTCAGAAGTGTATAGAGCGGGTCCTGTGCAAGCTAGAGGCACTAAATTTGAAGCAGATCTCTGGCAGACTCCCCTCTACTTGCCTTCCATGTTTGGTGAGGGTTGGAGTTAAAGCCCCCCCCCCCAAAGAAGGTGCCACCATCCTCCATTGTTTCCAATGGAGGGGGTGAAGCAAAAAAAAAAAAAAGCAAGGGCAATAGAAGCCCATAAGAAAACAATCAAAGTCCCAGAGAATCTCGCCAGTAGAAACTGAAGGTGGGGGGCATTTTTGCCCTTCCTCAGCTGGCCCTCTGCTATGCTCATGCTTGCGCCTAGCCCTGTCTGTGCCGAGCACCATGTGCACCCTGGGGCCAGTGCAGAAACAGCAGCTTGGCTAGAGCTGCCTGGCCCTTCCCCATTTTTAATCAAGGGCCTTCCTGGAAGATCTTTGTCATAGATTTTTTGCAAGCATGAGGGGGAAGGTCTGTGCTCTCAGAATTTCCCCTAATTACTCCAGTGACTTCCCTGTTTTGGTAGAGTCAGGGGTTATTTCCTGCAGGAGCGCACAGGGGCAGAGCTCCGGCAGTCAGGAGCCCAGGGTGCGGGCACATGCAACAAATCCTGCCCCCTGCTCCCAGCAGCCCTCAGTTGGGCCAGGATAAGCAAGAAGCAGCCAGGTAAGTTGCAGAGGTAAGTTGCCCACCTTCAGGTACAAGCTCTTCCTCCTCTGTGAGGGCAGATCTGCACATTCCCCCCCCCATAGCTAGCAATCCAAAACAGTCCAGTGGCACCTTTAAGACCAAGTTTTATTCAGGTGCAAGCTCTCCCTCCTCTGCGAGGACAGATCTGCATGTCCTCCCCCCCAATAGCTAGCAATCCAGAACAGTCCAGTGGAGCCTGAGCGGTGGGTGTTGCCTTCTGACACACTTCCGGTGATGTCAGGGGGTGTGGCATATGCAAATAAGTTATGCTAACAAGTTATGCCAATGAGCTCTTGCACCTCTTTTTCTACAAAATGACCCCTGGGTAGAGTTATAGCACTGGAAAGTTCCCTAGTAACACAGCTCTGTTCACTGCCCATGTCATTAACTTATAAATCATTTTAAAGGGGGAAAACTAAGCTCCTAGCCATTCCGAGCCAATGGCATTTGTTATCGCCTGATGTCACCACTAGAAACCTCTGTCATTGACCTGGCCATGCTTACTCAACTTCCCAAAGGAGAAAATGGCAAGAAGTCTCCCAGAAAGGGGGAGGGAAAACGTTTGCTGGACTGCTGCTTTGGATGCGAGTGGAGTGGGCGGGTGAGTCCTCAGCCAGCAGCTGCTTGGGTGGTGCAGAGCAGATGGCGGTGACAGTGGGAAGTAGGGCCAGGCCAGCAGCTCTTCTGAGCAGGGTTCCTTGCACGCGTCTGCCTCAATGTCTTCTCCGGCCAAGGTGAAGGAGGTTTTCTCCTCGGATGAATAAGGCCCCGCTGTAGGGTTCCCAAGTACTTACTGTGATCCGGCGGGGGAAACATGCTCCCCGGCTGGACCATTCCTCCCTGTAACACACCATGCCGTCACCAGGAAGTGACGCCGGGCGACGCTCTGGCAATGGGACTGAAAACTCGATGGTACCATCGGGTTTCCAGCCCCATTGCCAGAGTGTCGCCCGGCGTCACTTCCTGGTGACGGCATGGTGTGTTACAGGGAGGAATGGTCCAGCCGGGGAGCATGTTTCCCCCGCCGGATCACAGTAAGTACTTGGGAACCCTACAGCGGGGCCTTATTCATCCGAGGAGAAAACCTCCTTCACCTTGGCCGGAGAAGACATTGAGGCAGACGCGTGCAAGGAACCCTGCTCAGAAGAGCTGCCGGCCTGGCCCTACTTCCCACTGTCACCGCCATCTGCTCCGCACCACCCAAGCAGCTGCTGGCTCAGGACCCACCCGCCCACTCCACTCGCATCCAAAGCAGCAGTCCAGCAAACATTTTCCCTCCCCCTTTCTGGGAGACTTCTTGCCATTTTCTCCTTTGGGAAGTTGAGTAAGCATGGCCAGGTCAATGACAGAGGTTTCTAGTGGTGACATCAGGCGCCCCACCCCCAGCCTGCCCGGTGTGGTCGTGTCACTTCCAGGTGACGCGCATGTCGGGGAGGAGTTCCCCCTGGGGCCCGATCCGGCAGTGCCAGGGAACGGGCCTCTGGGGTGGGGGTTTCCCTGCCCCCCGGGGGGACTTGGGAAGCTTAGTCTGATGTGAAAATGGGCCCTGTTTCCAGGCCATCCTCCTTTCTGAGGCCACCCTTATCTGATGGAGCCTGTTCCCTGGCGGGCATGCACCAGGAGCACTAGCTGCTGCTCACCTAAATTGGTGGTGGTGGTGATTCTCATAATTTGGGGTGCTCAGAATGGCAACCAGGAGAATTGAGTCCAAAGCTCAACCTGACCTGTAAAGTGTTGACATCAGTATTAGAACTCATTGGAGGTCCCCTAAACGAAGCCTGCTGTGAAGGAGGAATGGGAGAGGCAGCAGCCCCACTGATCCCAATGCCAACAAGAGCCTTCCCCCCCAACTGACAAGGTGGTGAGGGAATACAGGAGGCGAGGAAGTGGCAGGAGGCAGAGAGGAGCCCCATGGCCGTTGCAGCGCAAACCCAGAAGCAAGGTTCTGCCTGCTCCCAGCCACTGCCCTGCAAGAGCTCAGGGATGCTCTCCACCAGGGTTCCCTCTAAGCTGAGTTAGTGTGAGCCAGCTCACAGTTTTTTAGCCTCTGGCTCACACATTTTTGTCTTAGCTCAGGAAGGATGGCTCCACAGCAAGCTAATCTACGCAGCAGCCAAATCGCTCGCTCGCAACTTTGATGCCGGTAGCTCACAAAGTAGAATTTTTGCTCGCAGGACTCCACAGCTTAGAGGGAACATTGCTCCCCACCTCACCCCACACGTGCAGAGGTACACGCAGGCAGGCTGAAGGACAGGAGAGGCTCTTGATGGCAAGGGTGGAGTCCAGTGTCAGTTGGGAAGGAGACACCAGAAGAAGGGAGCGTGTGTCCAGAAGAGCCAGTTTGGTGTAGTGGTTAAGTGTGTGGACTCTAATCTGGGAGAACCGGGTTTGATTCCCCACTCCTCCACTTGCACTTGGCTGGATGACCTTGGGCAAGCCGTGGTTCTGATAAGAGCTGTTCTTGAAAAAGAGCAGTTTCTGTGAAGAGCTCTCTCAGCCCCACCTACCTCACAGGGTATCTGTTGTTTCAGAGCTGTTCTCTCATGAGCAGTTCTCGAAAGAGCTCTCTCAGCCCCACCTACCTCACAGGGTATCTGTTGTGGGGAGGGGAAGGGAAAGGAGTTTGTAAGCTGCTCTAAGACACCTTTGGGTAGTGAAGGGCGGGGTATAAATCCAATCTCTTCTTCTTCTTCAGGAGGAGCCAAGAAGGGGAAGACAAAGGACGACAGCCATAAGCTCCTTCAACACAGGAAAAGCATTTAACAGCCTAGAAAGGGGATTCCACAAGCAGTCATCTAAATCCCATTCAGCCCTGCTTTTTATAAAGTTTTAAAATGTTGTACTAAGATTCTGAGTCTGTAACTAGAATCAAGTAAGCCCTCTAAATCTTTTGACACCAGTAGAACTACAAGACGAGGATGTCACAGGTACTTCTGTGACCCAGTGCTAGAGTTTGGATAGAGTAGAAGGAGGAGGAGGATATTGGATTTATACCCTCCCCATTCACTACTCGAAGGAGTCTCAAAGTGGCTTACAATCTTCTTTCCCTTCCCCTCCCCACAACAGATACCCTGTGAGGTAGGTGGGGCTGAGAGAGCTCTTTCGAGAACTGCTCATGAGAGAACAGCTCTGAAACAACTTGTAACTGACCCAAGGTCGCACCAGCAGCTGCATGTGGAGGATTGGGGAATCAAACCCGGTTCTCCAGAGTAGAGTCCACACTCCTAACCACTACACCAAGCTGGCTCTCCTCTAGATGAGGATCCTTCAGTCTCTACCACACCCAAGGAGCAGAGGCAGCCGAGCTCTCCAATTCATGCAGGAGAAAGCCCTACCCAGGGAGATGATGGAGGTGGAACTAGGAGCCGCCATTTAATTTATCCTTTTACAGAACCCCTACTATCGCCCCTAGGGCCTCAAGAAAAAATAAAGCCTTGAATTCAAGCAGAAGCCCTGATCAGAAAACATAATTCTTGCCCAGATTCCTAGGGTATCCTATCACTGGGGTCATTTTCAGAGGAGGGACCTGAGCTCTAAGGCATGAAAAGGTAAGTTACTTGAAATCAGCTTCTGTTCAAGCCCTCTGCCTCGTTCACTGCTGATGCTGATCTGATTCTGACCTTCCAGGATCTTCTGGACTACCTTCTAGGCCCCCAGCCCAATGGGAGCCAATGGGAGCTGAGCAGGCCTAGCCACGCGGTCAACCCACTACACAATACAAGGTAACAGAACAAAGTTTAAGTCCAGTGGCTCTTTTAAGACCAATAAAGTTTTATTGGTCCTAAAGGTGCCACTGGTCTCAATCTTTGTTCTGCTGCTTCAGACCAACACGGCTACCCACCTGAATTTTTATTCAAGGTAACAGGAAGGGTGGGGCAACCAAACACTTTAACATTCCTTCGTCTCTGCCTGACCTTTACAGTCTCAACAACTCTTGAAATCAGCTTCTGTTCAAGCCCTCTGCCTCGTTCACTGCTGATGCTGATCTGATTCTGACCTTCCAGGATCTTCTGGACTACCTTCTAGGCCCCCAGTCCAGTGGACATCTCCATGCTCCTTTGCTAGACCCTATCTCTGTTTCTTTAATTGACCACCAACTGCCCTCGCACATTCCATTTGCATATGGTGTTCTACTCTTTCTGTCTAATCCAGAATTAGAACCTCCTGTACAATTCAGAGAATTAAAATTGTGATTTTTAAAAAAGAAAGAAATCAAAGGCCATGGAACCGAATATCTCTGATGAAACATTTAAAAGTCCTGTTTCCCACCCAATAAAAAGGATGGTCAGTTAAGGTAGCTGGCAGTTGAGCATGGATCAACAATGGAATGGACACTAGATCGAACTTTCTTTCCAGATTATTGAAGATTGGCTGAAATTGCATAGGAACAATTTTGTACTTTTAACATAATCTATTTTGAAAGCCCACAGAGATATGGGGGGAAATGAATTTGCCTTGGGTTGCCTGTTACATAGCTGTTAAAATAGTACTGCTGCCAAATTTATCCTTTTATTAATCTTACTGGATTTTTCAGAATGGGGGAAATGATATTCTTAAAAACAGGAATGAAAAATATCAAACTATGCAGATTTATTAGCAAAGGTGTTCTGGTAATCCCTAATTTAGCCTTGCATTATTATGCAACATATATTCACAATGTGTGTTCTGATTTCTTGCAAAATCTAACCAAAAACATTGGCTAGCTGATGAAGAAGCTTCATTTGGCTGAGATTCTGCTCTTAATTTACTGTGCTCTTCACTGACCTCAAATCCACACACTGCAGTTCATCAGAAATTTTGGAAATTCAACGATAAAACTTTACAAGTGGGGACTTGCAATCCTTTCCCCATCTTACCTTTATTGCCCCCATCACTGGTACTAGCCCCAGCATGGTTCCCAGCCTCCATTGCTGGACCCATAAAGGCTTCTTCTCCCTTATCCACTGGTGCTGGTAGCAAGCCCCACACAGCTCCCAATCTCCATCACCAGACCCACCAGGGTCTCTCTCCCCACCATTGTTGACACTAGTGGCAAGCTCCTCACATCTCCTGGTCTCTGTTGCCACTAGGCCCACTGAGCCTTCTCCTCCCCCACTGCTGACACCAGTAGGGAGCCCCATGCAGCTCCCATCCTCCACTTATGGGCCCACCAAGCCTTCTCCCCCACCATTGCTGACAATGACACTGGCAGTGAGTCCTGTATGACTATCAGTCTCCACCACTGGGCCTGCCAAGGCTCCTGCCCCCATCATTGATTATAACATTGTTGGCAGTGAGCCCCACATGGCTCTACCACTGGTAGGGTTGCCAAGTGTACTTACCCTTGCTGGCGGGGGAGCCTTGCTGGGCTCCGGGAGCTCTTCCAGGACGTACACGCGCACACCACCAGCACATCACAGGAAGTGACATGCTACGTCACTCACGCTAGGAAGTGATGTGCTATGCCACTCACCAGTGGATCTGGGCTATGCCCCCAATGTGAGCGACGTGGCTGCATCACCTCTGATGACGCAGCTTCGGGGGACAGAGTTCCCCCCGGGGCCCGATTCTGCCACGGCGGAAATAGGGCCTCCAAAGCAGGGGTTTCCCCACCCCCCGCCCCCACTTGGCAGCCCTAACCACCGGTCTGGCTGTGGCTTCTTGCACACACACCCCATACACACACACTTTCATTGCCGCTGCCACCATCCAATAGAGTAAGTAGGAGTGTTGTCTGCACATGCACAGACAATGCTTTGGGGGGGATTTAAATGCCCAATGTATTATTTTAAACCTTTTCAGATTTTTCTGCAAACCCGGGGGGTCCCCTAGGTTTGCTGAATGATATGTTTTAGTCAGTGTGAGGTTGATTAGATTTAAGTATACACAGATTTTGCCACACTTGACTATGAGACATAAAGATACCTGATGCTTCACCAGTCATGCCTCTATGGAATTACACGCCTTTTGAGGCACAAAACTTGTCTTCAGCTGTACTGCAACAACACAGATTGTTATTCTGGATGAGGTCGTAAAGCCTAGATGGTTTCACATTTTTAATATACTTACTGCAAAGCTCCCAGTTCTCTGTTATCTCAAAACCATAGCCATGACTAAATCCCATTTTAAAAATTCTCCTGATGTAATTTCTAGGAGAGAAACCTGTGTAGCAGAACCATTAAGAATCCTGCTGTCAGAACCCAAAACTCAGACTCTATACAGGCATTAACTTTTTTTAAAAAAATAGAAGTGGTATGAAATAGCTGTCATTGTCTAAAAAACACACTCCATCTCCTACTCCCCAACATGTTCAGGAAAGTGTTTAATTTTGTTCTTAATTGTTTTTAACAGAGTGAATGGTGTGTGCACAGCCACTTATCTTCATATATATATTTATAGTGGTTTACAAAAAAAACAATAACAGCATCCTTTTTGTTGGAAGTTTTATGATGGTTTAGATACTAAGCCAACTTGAGGACCCTACTGGGGAAAAGATGGAATATAAGGGGGGTTAAATGCCTTTTGCTCCATAGCAATCATCTGCCATCTTAAGTAAGTTTTCATTTTTCATTTGTTTTTCATTGGCCTGGGTCACACGGGCAGGAAAATGCGGGGGGGAAGCGTGGCTGTTTGCCTCGGGGCAAAATAACATGCGGTTGCGCCAGCAGACGTACCGTGGAGGTCCCGTGGAGGTCCCATGGAGGTCCCGTGGTAGGAGGAAGGTGCTGAGCACACCACAATCCTGCACCGCAGCAAAGAAGCTGTGCGGCGCGGCAAACAGGTGTTGTTGTTTTTCGGACACCAAAGTGTGCACATGCCCCCTTGGGTGTTTGTGCGCATCCCATGGACAGTTTTAAAACTTTATACGAGGGGGCATGGGCGAGTGCCGGAACTACCACCGGAAATGCAATCAGACGCCCGCCCTTGCCCCACGGTTACCGGAAACTAGTACCTTTAAATGCCTTTTGCTCCATAGCAATCATTTGCCATCTTAAGTAAGTTTTCATTTTTAATTTGCTTTTCATTGAACACTATGCAATCCTCCACTCCCAGCACATTCAAGAATATTGTTATGACATTTCCTTGAAAAGTTAATTGACTACACCAGAATCTGCTAACAAGCTGGCCAAGTCAATGTCATCACTTCATTACATGGGACAGTGGGAAATGGTTGCATGTAAAAAGTCAGGAAAATGGAGCAAATAGGCTTTTCTTGCAACAGTGGAATCCTCCTCCCCCATTTTGGTTATTCATTTTGTGCTATTTTATACTATGTTAATGCTACTGGTCCAGCATCAACAGCTTGCTAAGGGAGACGTTTCGTGCATCACATTCCAGCAATGATAACTTATATGCATTGATACCACATATAGCCTCAAAGTCCCCAAATATTCCAAGTTTTAAGATGAACAGCTTTTAATTTATTTACTTTATATTTTGTGACTTTAAACCATTGTTCTGTCTTAGTGAATGGCAGCTTGCTCACTCACTCCTAGCATTAGATAAGAGCCGATCTGGTGGTTGACAATGTCTGCCTTCTTTCCCCTCTGCTGAAATGTTAGGAGGCCCAGTGGGTAGTTGATTGAAGCTGCACTGAGAGGAGAAGAAAAATATTATTCCTTGTACTCACAACCAATTGATAAAATGTCATTCGGAGACTTGACCCCAAGCAGCGATAAAATGTAGTCAGTAGGGATGGGCATTAACCAGGAAAATGAAGTTCAGTTTGGTTCGTGGTGTGCCCAGTTCGCAAAGCACAAACCGTCACAAACTTTTCGGGGCTAAACGAACTGGTTCAGTTTGTGAGATCCATGATGAAGTAGAATGCGTGCACACACAAAAACCCCAGTGTGCTAGAGACACCAAAAGCACAGGGAATCTCTAGCCGACTCTCCTCTACCTGCCCTCCAAGTTTGGTGAGGATTGGATTTACAGGGTCCGAGTTACAGCCTCCCAAAGAAGGTGCCCCAGGAAAATGCTTTCTGGGGAAATGACAAATGACAGGCGCAGGTTCAGTAGTGTGTAACAGACACTGTGAAAGCTATAGGCTTCAAACTCACAGGGGATCTCCAGATGACTCTCCTCTAATTCTCCCCTCCTCCTTCCCTCCAATTTATGTGCAGATTGGATTTAGGGGGTCTGAGTTATGTCCCTCCAAGAAGATGCTCCCAGGAAAGGGATTTTAGGGGAAATGTCACACAGAGTCAAAAATGTATAGAATGGACGCCCTGCAAGCTACACACACCAAACGCACAAGGAACCTCACCCTACCACCCACTCCTCTACAATCTCTCCAAGTTGGGGATGGATTACATTTCTGGGGTCCCAGTTACGGATGCCCCCCACACACAAGGTATTGACAGTGCTTTCTATGGAAAAAACAGCTGCAGTTACAAGAGTCTATGGAATGGCTCAGGAACAAGCCAGTGACGCCACACTCACAGGGAAACTTCACCTGGGCAGACACCGCCCCCCCAGCCAGACACTGGAAGCAAGGCAAGTATTCCCCCCCCGCGCTAGCAGCCCTCCCCCCACATCTCCAAAGGAAGGTTCTGAAGGACAGAAAGGCAGACATGACAAGAGTTCTGACAGGGGCTCCCCAAAGTAACCCCATGACAGCTTGGTGGGAGCCCCAGGCACACCGGGAAGCATGCCAACAACTCTCACAGCCCCCCAAGGGCTGAGACACGCAGGTCCAGAGTACACCAGCAACTGGGGTATATTCTTCTACTCTGCAGGAAAATGGAAACACATGTCAACCCAGCCATACCACCAACAAGTGTCAAAGGCAGGCTCTGAATGACAGAAAGGCAGACATCCCCAGAGTTTCAACAGGGACTCCCAAGTTACTTCGTGACAGCTTGGCAGGGACCCCTTGCAAGCACTGGAACACAGTGAGGCATGCCTACAATGCTCCCAGGCCTCCTCAGGCCCAAACACATAGATCCTCTGGTCACAGCCCACCCCTAGGTGAAATTTCTGGTTATTCACCGTTAGCTTAACACATTGTACAGATCACCTGTTGTGAACTGTACTAACACAACGGAAAGGGGTAATGTCAATGAACTCAGGTCTCCATTAGCAACTTAGATGGGGGCTTGCTTGTACTGCCAGGGCTTCTCCCTGATTGGGCTCTTTAAGGCAGAGGTGCTTTGCTGCACCTCCTCCTCCTCCTCTTCCTCCCTAGCCTCTTCCACCCACTGTTCCCTCTGGCCATGTCTGTTGGCCTGCGCCCTCCGCACTTCTTTGCAGAGCTCATGCTTCCACTGCATGAGCCCTGCATTCTGGAGAGCAGTGCAGCAGGGGAGAGGAGTACAGGCAGGGGTCATTTTGTAGAAAAAGAGGTGCAGGAGCTCATTAGCATAACTCATTAGCATAACTTATTTGCATATGCCACACCCCCTGACATCACCAGAAGTGTGTCAGAAGGCAACACCCACC
>NW_015173791.1:136108-145149 GCF_001447785.1 Gekko japonicus
AAAACAACTGATAAAAGATATAACAGAAATCGATTTACCCTTAAACCCAGAAATATTTTTGTTAAATATCATACCCAACGGCATTAAATATAACGAATCATGTATTATTGTATACATAAATACAATGGCAAGAATCTGTATTGCTAGAAACTGGAAATCAGATAATATAGCAAAAAAGGAAGAACTGATAAACAAACTGTTTGAGATAATAGAGATGGATAAATTAAATATGTTTTTGGCTGGAAAGTTAGAAAAATTTAACCAGAAATGGCATAAAGCCATAAAATGGTATGAGAAAAATCTGTAAAATTTAACCCCAAATGTTAACAAAGAAGAAAAAGATGTATGTATGTTTGTATAATATGGAAAAATGTAAATAAACTATTTTTAAAAAAGGAGTAATGTGTCCTCCTTTCAACAAGTTCCCTGTCTTCCTGTCTAGCTGCCAACAGCCAACAAAGGAGAGGGTGTGGAGCTGAGTTGAGGGTACATATCGTATTCTTATCCCATTAAAGCAGCATGGGGACCGGGCTCATAGCCAGGAAATTTTCAGGGGGGGGCCACTGGGGAAACTGATGGGGTGTGACGTCACAAAATTAAAAATTAAAAAATTAAAAAGGGCTCCTGTGGCTTTCTCATCAGCGGGGAGGTGCAGCAGGGGCTTGCCTGGCCATGACATCCTCTAACACCTCCAATTACCAGTCTCACACTGCGTACCTCCCCCCTCCTGAACTCTTTAGCACTGCAGCAGAGGAGAGGAAGGGAGCGAGCGGAGGGGCACCGTGAGGCCCAGACCAGATGCTTTCCTGTCCCTCTTCAGGCTCTGCCACGCCTGGCAACTTCTCCTCAAGGAGTGGAAGGGAAGGGGGGGGAGATCAGTCTGCTGCCCCCTCACGTGAGCTACCGGCAGCCGGAGACTCAGTCCGTGGTGTGCCTGGGAGAGGAAGCCTGCAGGCTGTGCTGCCAGTGGGCGAGCGGGCAAGGCTTCTCTTTGGGGCCAGTGGGCTGGTTGAGGAAACTTTCTTGGCATCAGGCAACTGTCAGCCAGGCCTCTGTGCTATCCTGGCTGCCATGAGTGTGTGTGTGGGGGGGTAACTGTGGAATCTTTACTTTCATTTCTGCTGAGTTTCTCTTCTTTTGGTTATCTGTCCCTGTAAGCCAAGCCATTTAACCTTGTGTGCCTGGTGTCTTCTTTCTCTTGGGAACGCTGACCCGTTAGCCTGGCGGGCTCCTACCTGTCATCTGATTGGCCCTGAGCCATTTAGGTCCCCTTGAATTCTGTATGAAACAGTTAAGATGCCTGAATGCCATAAAGATCTCAATAAACTTTAATTCTTCTGAATGACTGCTGTGCTGCCCCCAGCCAGCGTTTAAACTGTAGTTAAGTAGAACTGCCATATATATCTTTAAGAGCAGTGGCTCCTGGGAATTGAAGTTAGACATCCCACAGCATCCGAAAGGCGCGAGGATTAGAGTTACAGCTCTCTTCCTGTGGTCTTTGTTATCTTCGAACGCAAGGAGTGGGGACACGCATCCTTTTCACCATGAGCCAGTGAAAGGAATTAGATCACAAAGATGTGAGTAAAGAACTCTTATGAATGCATGTGAAAAACTGAATAAAAGTGATTTATTCTACTTTGGCTGTGCGTTGAAAACTGTCCAGAAGCCCTGTCGGCTCAGCGTCAGACGGAATAACTGCTGTTGAGACCTGATTGACTCAGGAGTCGGACATAGTGTTAGAACTCCCCATAGTTCTCATACTCGCACCTTACCATGGCTGGCAAAGAAAACAGGAACATCCCGGTCACTACCACAGAAGAGGTAGTCGTACAGAAAACCAGGGTTATTACAGGTACGGACTTGTGGTCGTACCTACCCTCCTGGATGGAAGAGAGTTGGGCAGTAACGCCTGACCCACGACTGGTTACCTATGCCAACAGGTGTTTGACAAACTCAAAGAGCTGTTTACCTCTGAGCCCATTTTACACCACCTCAATGAAAATAAGCCTTTTGCGGTCCAAGTCGACATGTTGGACGTAGCTGGGGGGGCTATCGTGCAAAAGGGGGAAGATGGGAAGCTCCGCCCCTTGGCTTTTTTTAATTTAAATTTTTATTGTATTTAAGAAAGAAGTAAGCCAAAGAATATGATTCCAGTAGGGTAGATTTTAAAACATCAACATAACATCTTACTCATCGATTAACAGAACCTCTGTGCACTGGAATTTTCTCATGTAAGCTTGAGCACCTAGGTTTATACTTAGCAGCATGTATTAGGCATCATATTACTAAAAAAAAACACCGCCCCGCCCCCTAGAGGTTCTCTTCCGGAGCTCCGTACCTGAGAGCTCCCCCCCGACTAGAGCCCTGGCACTATGCGATAAATAAGTGGGTTTTGGGTCGCAGTTTGGGCACTCGGTCTCTAAAAGGTTCGCCATCACTGGTCTAGAGTGTCTAAGACAGGGAACCAGATAGCCAGAGGCTGGCTAACTCATTGGTGTCGCAGTCTTTGCTGGTGATCATATGAATTTTCTCTAACAAGAAAAAATCCCACACCTTGTGTGGCCACATTTGGACCGTAGGGGGAGTTGGAGGTTTCCAGGTTTGCACGATGACTATTTTGGCTGCTACTATCAGCAAATTAATCAGTTTCTTTTTCATTGGAGGTGGGTTGTCTTTCAGCCAAAGGTGGAGCAGGAACAAAGCTGGATCCAGAGGTAAAGAATGACCAGTGATCGTTTGTTCTGAAATGTGGAACCAAAACTGAAAAATTGCTGGGCACTGCCACCAGGTGTGAAAAAATGTGGCTTTGTTACCACATTGCTTCCAGCAAAGTGGCGAAAATTGAGGGTAAATTTTTGAAAGTTTTGCAGGAGTTAAATACCATATGTGGAGCACTTTGAAAGGGAATATGTATGCACACTTCTGGAAAAGTGTGCATGCACATGAAAGCTTATACCCATAATTAAACTTTGTTGATCTTGAAGGTGCCACTGAACTCAAACTTTGTTCTATTGCTTCAGACCAACATGGCTACCCACCTGATTCTAGTCCAAGTAGGATGTCACTCAAATCCCAAACAATATGATTCCTTTAACTTGTGGATATCATTTCCTGAACGCCCAGTTCACCACTGAACCAGCAACACAGGGATCTCTTTTTTGGAAAGCTCAGATTTCTTAAATGCATTAACATGGGAAGCAGGCAAGCAATTGTACAATGTTTTGCACACCTGTCTCATATGCAATATCTAATCTAAAGGTTTTATGAGAAACCTTTCATTTCATAGATATTTTTTTTAAATTGCTGTTATCTTTTAAAAAAACAACAACCCAAGATGAGATAGCCATTTTACATCACAATAGCTAACCCTCATTGTTCTGCTTTAAATGCTGCTTGGAATATGTTATACAAATTAATATCCAGTCAAAAATAGAAGATTGAAGTCAAAATGAGGAGGAAGTTCTTGTATTTTATTGCAATGAAATACGGAAAACAGTTAAGCCAAAGGACCCATCAAAGCTGACTGCTTTCTGAGCCCAATCAGGAAATACATGAAGTTAAATACCTAAAATGACATCATCATATCATCATAATGGGAATAATATTCAAAAGGCATAATTGGTTACAAAAACTTAAACAACATTTACATAAAAATCTCCTTATTGGTCAAATGTAAGAAAGGTGTGTCTAGGCAATAGCGTCACATATTTACTTGACATGACCTAAGCCATATCGGCTAAAGCTTGTTCTCACCCAAACAAAAGTGTTTTTCTCTGATACCAAGTAAAAGATCCTTTTGACCCAGACACTATGAAGTTATAACCTTAAACAATTAGAACCATGAACCTTCTATCTTCTTTTGTACCAAAAGAATGTTATTGTCTTGTCTGTTAACATCAACTAGAAAAATCCCTTTGACCCAGAAAGAGAGGCCTTCTATATAGCAGGCCTTCATTACATTCCAATAAAATGTTAAATCTTTAATAAACCTATAAAAACCAGAGAAATATGAATAATCAAAAAAGAGAAAAATCTATATAGTCCCATCTCTGCTACAAATACAAACACGTGTCATACTTTTTTTGGGCTACAATGGCTGCCATTAGGAGCAGGAGTGAGACACTGCTTTAAAAACAGAAAGAAAGAAGCATGCTGATTTCCCCATAAAATGCTCAGCAGGTTCACCAGATCAGAATGATGTAACAGCGACTATGAAGTCCCAGAGGAACTGATTAAATTGGATGTTTGCACAGTGCCTCAGTGCTCGATAGCCTGCCATGGCAGTTTTATTTCATCTCTCTAGGATGTTGTACAAATATAGGAAGCCATTTTCAGACTCCAGCATGACCAAATATATATATCTTTCCCATTACAGACTCCCCACCACCTGGAAACAGGTGCACTCAAGCACAGTTTATCAGGTATATCAGCTGCCTGACAGATTAATGAGTTTTTAGCATCAGAGAAGGCAGGTCTGCCAGTGTCAATGAACTCAGGTCTCCATTAGCAACACCAGTAGCAAGGGTTCAGTCAAATGATAGTACTGAGGCTGCCAGATGTTTTGTGATCTTTTTCCTTCTTTAGTGCTGTGACAAGGGAAAAGGAAGTCTTAAGATCCCATTATGCAGATGGTGCAAAATACTTAGGAAAATACTGAATGAAATAAGAGCACTTCTCTTCGTTATCTAGGCTCTGCCAGCATAAGATGTTCTTGAGTTGTTCAAAAATAGGAAGGCAGAGGTAACTTCTCCACCCTCACCAAAAGAATCGTAGGTTGAACAATAAACCCAGATAATGTTTAGGTGCTCAGTCATGTCAAGATTAAGTAATGTGCTCTACGTGGAATTGCCAGTGAAAACTGTTTGGAAACTTCAGCGTCAAGATTGTTAATGGGTACAGCCTATGAGGAACACACCTAACTAATTTTAAAAGAACCACATTGACTGCTCATTCATTTCTGGGGAAAGTGCTGGTTCTTACCTTTAAAATCCTAACCAAGCTGGAACCAGGGTACCTGGAGGAAAGTCTACTCCCATACTCCAAGTATTAACCACAGCTGACTCTGCTTAGCTTCCAAAATCTGATGAGATCAGGTTAGCCTGGGCCACCCAGGTCCAAATGGAGCTAAGGTGGCTCAAGTGGTTAAGACGCTGAACTGCAGGCTGTGGAAGGCCAGTAGTTCAGCAGTTCGAGACCCGGGTGCCGCATGACGGAGTGAGCTCCCGTCTCTAGTTCCAGCTCCTGCCAACCTAGCAGTTCGAAAGCAAGAAATTGCAAGTAGATAAATAGGTACCACTTCGGTGGGAAGGTAACAGCGTTCCGTGCGCCTTGGTGTTTAGTCATGCCGGCCACATGACCACGGAAATGTCTTCGGACAGCGCTGGCTCTTCGGCTTGGAAACGGAGATGAGCACCGCAACCCTAGAGTCAGATTTGACTGGCTTTCGAGCAAGGGAACCTTTACATTTACCTTGACACTGGAATTCTCTCCCCACCATGGTTTGCCTGCACTAAGTTAGCTAAACTTTAAGCATGATATAAAAACTTTGTTATCAGGAAGTTATGGGGGTGGGTCCCCTCTGTGCCTGTGTGTCGCTGCATTTTATTGTCTGACTTGTGGTTTTACTGCTAAGATTTAACTTCATAGCTCTGCATTTATGATTTAAGACTGTGTTTATTATCATCTGCTATTCTTCAAAACAATTGTTACATATCAAGCGATCTGCTATTCGTTTTAAACATCTAAGTCTACATGTGGCAACCTACATCCCTCGGTCAGGATGTAGGCATAACTGGGGGATGGCAACCCCCAAGAGCCAAGGAGGAAAAACAGCTTCAGTGCCACCAGCCACAGGATGCTTAGAATTAAAGGAAGTCCAAAACCAGACCTTTCTGAACATTTAGGACTCAGGATGGGCATAAACCAGGGAAATGGAGGTTCATCCCATTTCATGGTTCATGAGGTGATACGAACCACAAACCTTCATGAACCTCCCCATTTACCTAACCACTTTGGTTCATGAGGTTCAGAGGAAGATCTGAGATCTTCTCTCCCTCGTTTCTCCTGGTGGCGGCTCTCAGAGGCCAGCAGAATGGAAGTGGGGAAGAGCTCGCAAAAGCCATTTAAAGGGAATGTCCCCTTTAAATGGCTTTTGCAAACTGGCACCACATGAGATTGAAAGAAAGAATTTTAGCTTAAATGCATTGCAAAACATTTTCCATGATGGTCACAGAGAAGTTTTAAAAAGGCTTAGTGGCTAATATGATATGCCTATCTCTTCCCTCAGCAAAACCACAATTATCCCAGCTCTATCTGATTCCATTGCAGTTTTTTTAAATTGCAACTAAAATACCATACATCTGCTTTTAAAACTGTATTGTGATTACGATCACAGAAACAGATTTCCTGCCAGTTATCATGAAGTTTTAAAAAGCATTGACACGAGCACACTGCGAGATAGCCATATCAGCCTAGGCCTGGTTCATACATGTAAGAGAAAGAGTAAGCAGATCTTGAAGTGGTAGAACTGACTGCACAGTACACACTGTGCAGTTTCCAGTTTTGCATGTTCTTTTCACAGACACCTCCATCACGCAAATAGAATAGCAGAGACAGATCCCTATCTTCTGTCTTTGCTTACTGTGATGATTTCCTATTTGCATTGAGTTAGAAACGTGGGAGAGATTCCCAAAATGGAATCCTCCATCTGTTATCTGAAGTAAAACAGGCCATTCTAAAATTTCAGGTCTCTGCCACTTTACTGCTCTACAGGTATGAAACAGGTGAATTTGTAAGCTGTCACTGACATAGACAAATAGTTGTGTCCATTTATTGCACTAAAAAGCCACAAAGGTTCTTTAAAGACTAAAACATGTATTGTGAATAAGATTTCATAGGCAATGTCTTGCTTCATCAGAGGTGTGGCTAAGGATACAAGCATCTGATGAAGCTATACCTTATATATGTAAGTTCAAGCCACATTTATTGGCCACAATGATTGTTAAATGTTAGTCTTTATGGCACCTCAAGACACCTGGTTGGTTTTACCCATAACATAGAAAATGTCCAATTAGTTGAAGCGCAGAAAATAAAAGATGGCCTTTGAAAACTGGAGTAACTAAGCTAATGGATGCAGTTAATCCCTTTAAAAGCAAAGGGTTATCAAGATTTGCTGCTTTTTGAAAAACTGGACATACCAGCAAAAAGACCAAACTATCAAATTGTGTATCACCTAACCTTCCATCACTGGCAAACCTAATGCCAGAGAAGGAGGTAGACAGGCCCCCTTAGGGTTATTAGCAATATCTACAGCAATAGCTACACTCAAAACATGTGAAGAAGACATTTACCAAGAAACGACACTGAAAGAAAATACCACTCATAGCCATGAAAATAGCAAATGACTGAAAATGTCAGTAATTTTTGTATTATCACATATGGCACAACAGATTTCTCAATTGGCTCACTATGTGTTACAATGAAACAAACATTATATTTTTATATTTTTTAAGAAGACACTATGTACAGTGAAGATTTTGTTAAAAATCTGTGTAGACACAATCCAGGTCACAGGAGGGAAGTCCACACCATGACTTCTTCCCACATCCGGGCTACTATTCCCATGAACTGGCACAATACTGGAAGCAGTATGGTGTGTGATTCCTTCAGATGACACAGATCCTTTGACCTTACTGAGTGATCCACAAGGGAAGCCACTACAGCAGCTTCCTTGCCAAGAAAGGCCTATGGTAGCTAAATGTCCAGAGGCAGTATACTTTGAATACTAGTTGCTGGGGGACAATGGGGGAGGGGTTTGGCCTCCTTCTCCCTGCTTTGGGGCCTCCCAGGGCATCTGGTTCACCACTTTACAAGTGGCATCAATATGCATTCCAATCATAAAATCAAATTATTAATTCAAAATAAAAAGCTGAGCTTACAAGGAGTCCCTTGTGCTCTTTAACTAACACATATGGGAAATATTTCTGAATACAAAATTTACCCAAGTTTTTAATTTTAGATTCATTAAACAGGAATATTCATGCAAACAGGAAGGTGTACAAAATTTAAACTCTCTTACTCCTGTCATAATGCTGTCTTATATGAGTCAAAATCCTTATTCTAAGGGTTAATTAATGCACATTAATTAATATTGTGAATGCCCTTTTAGAAAGGTTATGGTGTCTGAAAGAGTAATTGCCTTGGAGTTATTAGTGGTATTACAAGTTACTTGAACATGCAACAGATGGTATGTGGCTACAGTCCCTATGCATAGTTATTTGGAAGTAAATTTAGCAGAATTCAGTGAAACTTCCTTTGGGGTAAATATATTTAAAAAGGTAAAGGTTCCCTTGCTCGAAAGCCAGTCGAATCCGACTCTAGGGTTGCGGTGCTCATCTCCGTTTCAAAGCCGAAGAGCCAGCGCTGTCCAAAGACGTTTCCGTGGTCATGTGGCCGGCATGACTAAACACCAAGGCGCACGGAACGCTGTTACCTTCCCACCGAAGTGGTACCTATTTATCTACTTGCAATTTCTTGCTTTCGAACTGCTTTAGGACTGCATTAAGTCCCCAAAAGCATCATGGTTTCTTGCAGTGTACACATTTATACCTCCCATTGCACTGTCATTTCTGGTCAAACAGATTTTACAAGTTTCTAAAGCACTACAGAAACCTACAAAATCTGTTTGACCAGAATGCGTACCACAGGATAAATGTGAATACCACAAGTAATGATGTCTTTTCCATGTCACCTTCAGCTCTCTAAAATAAGTACAAGAACAGCAGTGGCTCATGCGGTGATCTACTGGGAGGACTCTAGCTACTGCCACTGATGAGTGCCACTGAAAATGAAAAAGGATGTGATGTCTTTCCCAGAGGAGGGAGTTCACCTACTGCTTCATCCCCCCTTTAATCATTGTTCCACATCACCAATATCCCTTCTTTCCTATTATAAACCCTAAGTTCCGTAGGCTTGTAAGCAAATTGGCATGGCCGTGAACCATGCATGTTGATACATGAAACCTGTTCTCCACTGCATCATAT
>NW_015173792.1:0-9944 GCF_001447785.1 Gekko japonicus
CTGCCTGCTCATGACCCTTCCCACAGCCACCTGCATGCCATTTCCTCAATGGCCCTGGGAGGTATGTGCAGCAGGGAGTGCCACTGCTGTGACTATCTGCAGGCTCTGCAATGCTGGGCAGCCCAAGGAGCTATCAGCACAGGAGGTTGGAGTGCTTGCAAGCAAGTGGGTGAGGGACAGGTACACAGGCAGGTGGCGGGGGAGTTGTGTGGGCAGGAGCTGGTGGCAGTGGGCCCTGTGGTCACATGTGGCACACACCTCACCATGATGGACCAAAGTGAAATGGGTGTACACAATAAAATGGCCTGTAGGATGTATGGCCAATTCAACTCACTTATGATCTAGGACTCCAGTCCTACCAGGAGACTCTACGATCTGTTCCAGAAAACAATAGGGGAGCTTTGTAGCACACTGAAGACTCATTGATGTCTCACCTGTGGGTTAGCTGATTTCAATACTTTTGGGAAGCAGTATTTTGCCTGCTTCCCCACAGCATCATGGTGCATTTGTTTATTTGTTTATTTACTTACTTACAAAATGTATATCCCAACATTATCTCACCATTCTGCCCTTACAAGGGCTGCCAAGGCAACTAACAATTTTAAAACATACATGATAACATAACATTATAAAGCCATTAAAATAGACCCCTCTCCCAAACATGCCTCATTAAAACAACTTTTTAAAAGAGTTTTTAAAAACTGAACATGTACGAAACAGTTAAAATACATACAAAACATAAAACATTGGTTAGGAAAGAAGGATCACTGAGGGAATGCCAAACAAAACAAAAGTCTTCAGTTGCTAGCAGAAAATGGCAACAGCAGGGGGCGGCTGAACCACCCTGGGGAGAGCTCAGAAGGGGGCGGCTGAACCACACTGGGGAGAGCTCCAGAGAGCTTTGGTGCCATGACCCAGAAGGCCCTCTGATAATCTCATGACCAAGAAGGCCTAATCTCAGAAGGTGGGGGCACCCAAAGTAGGGCCTCTAAAGGTGACCGTGATGATTGGGCAGGTTCATAAGGGATTGGGCAGTCTTTCAAGTACGTTGGTACCTTGAATTGTGGCCAGACGTAAACTGGAAGCCAGTGTGGACGGGCCAAGATTTGAGTGATATGGTCCCCACAACCCACTTGTCAACATCCCAGTTGCAGCATTCTGTATTAGTTGACATTTCCAAACACTTTTCAAGGGCAGACCTGTGTAAAGTGTATTGCGGTAATCTAAACTAGATGTAACCAGGGTGTCCACCATAGTGGTGCATAGTCTTTTCTGTCTGGGAAAGGCAGCAGCTATCTAACCAGTTGAAGCTGGTAAAAAGCACTTTGTTCACCTTTGGGGGGCTTTCCCCAACTTTTCTCTGATCTTTCTCGAACCTGCTTTGCATGAATATTTTGGGAAATATAATTTAGTGCCAATTTTTTTTAAAAAAAGACCCTGGGGTGAAAAGGGGAAGTGGCTTCCATGGGGTCTGGAAAATTTGGATTTTTCCCATTCACACAGCAGCCACCCAGGTTTTACTGCAATATTTCAAGGGCTTACCCCACGGATGTCCCAGTAGCCCAGAATGATTCCCATGTCCCAGTAGCCCAGAATGATTCCCGAAGAAGAGAAGACGCGTTTACCGCTGCCCAGCAAAAAAAAAGGTCGTCGAGAGAGGGAGGGTTCTCTTGTGAGAGTCCTTTAAAGAAGCCTGGCCCCTCTGAAGCCTGCGAGACCGCCCAGCGGGGACTCGTCATCCGCCCCCTCTTCAGTCTCACCCTTACAAAACTCTCTGCCTCTTCGAAGTTTTCCCGTCCTTTAGCCAAAACGAGGGTTAGAGGGGTTTTTTTTTGTAACGAAAATCTCGATTGCTAGGGGACTGCAGACGTCAGGCTCGCTTTCAAAGGTCGCCCTTCATTCCCCACCCCCAGGCCGTGCTTTTGGACTTCCAAGAAGGGAGAGACCGGCTATAAGTTCCTCCCGCAACTACATGATCCTCGGGAGAGGGGGCGGGAGAGCAGTCGCCCGGTGCTACAAAAGCAGTCTCTCTGCCGTCCTATGCAAATCGGAGGGAGACCACTCTGCCTTAAATTCACACGTGCACTTTGGCCCGGGAAACAGTTTCCCCTGGATTCTAAGCATACCGCCTAAGTGCCCTTTCGGGGTATTAGCTGGCCCGAATTTCTAGCTATCCTTTCAAAAGGAGCCTGTGATCAATATCTCAGAGGCAGACAAACTTTTTTACCGCGGTACCAAAAAAATTTACAACCTGTGCCGTTTGTGAAGATGTGGCTAGCTGGTAGCAGATTGGCATCCTGGAGAGAAGATGCAAAAATGGAAGGCACCCTGTCGAAAACACAACTAATAGTTGATCAAATGTCTCTCAGAGGCAGAACAGATTGCACAGATCTCTTAAAAAGCTGAAAACAAAGGGAAAACATAGCAATCCTTATATTAACGATAGTGGAGGATAATTTCAATTGGTGCAGTAAGGAAAGAGTCAATGCAGTCTGGACTGTGGCAGCATTATCTAGTGACATTTCCCAGATTCTTTCTCCTCCAGTTGAAATGTCCATTTCTGCACATTGTGCAGTCTTTCCAAGAGGGTGAAAGTGTGGGCTGCAGTCCACAGGTTAACCTCAGGACTTTAACCTGAAAGACTGGACTGAGCAGAAACTCACAAGAGGTCAGAAGGCACTTTTCCATAACCTTACCCTCTTAGAAGCCAGCTAAAGCCCAGGAAACTGCACATTTAAGTAAACACACAGAATAGCACATAGTACCTGTCATGTATTAAGCCCAAAGTGCACCAGAGAACTGACCTAGCTTGAACACCTAAACAATAGACTACTAGGATCCTGAAAAGGACCTATTGAACTGGAGTTATCTTGTAAATAGCCTATCACTGGGAGTGGGTGTGTGTTGGGTGTGGAGTTTTGCACACATTTAAGCAGGGCTCCGGTCCTGCTTGACTTGTCTTAGAGTTTAGCTGAAATCACTAATAAACTATGAGCTGACCACTCAACATAAGAATATAATAGGCCTGCCAACTCTAGCTTGGGAAATTCCTGGAGATTTGGAGGATAATGCCTGGATAGGTCAGACTTTGGGGAGGAGAGAGAGCTCAGCAGGGATGTGATGGCATAGAAAGTGGCCATTTCCTCTGGGGTCTGGAGATTGGTCATAATTCTAAGAGAACTCCGGGTTTCAAGTCAGTAGAAGTGTAGTTCTGACTGGCCAGGAGGCAGGTTCAAAAACAAATGGGACATCCCAGAAATGAAAGGTGAAGCAAGCCAGTGAATCCAAAGCAGAGCACATTTAAACATGAGCAGCCATGCAAGGTAGCCAAGCAGTTTTATTAGCAGCCACAAAACCCTGCCCAAGCAAACACATAGAGAGCTCAGAAACAAAGAGGGGAGGGCCAGAGAGAGAGAGAGAGTAGTCTATAGAATAGACAGGGAGGTGGACAGGGGCTCAGAAGATGCCGGGAGGGCACTAGACACATGGGGACACCTCTGAGGAACACCCCCACCCCTACCTTACCCTCCACCTCCCCTTGCCACAGGCATGAGTCAGACAGTGAGCAGAAAGGAGTCCATTTCTCCTGCCCACATCCTCCTCAGCAGTCATCAGGCGGAGGCTGTATGAAGCATTAGCCTTCTGTTAAAAGGTAAAGGTTCCCTTGCTCGAAAGCCAGTCGAATCCGACTCTAGGGTTGCGGTGCTCATCTCCGTTTCAAAGCCAAAGAGCCAGCGCTGTCCGAAGATGTTTCCGTGGTCATGTGGCCGGCATGACTAAACACCAAGGTGCACGGAATGCTGTTACCTTCCCACCGAAGTGGTACCTATTTATCTACTTGCAATTTCTTGCTTTCGAACTGCTAGGTTGGCAGGAGCTGGAACTAGAGATGGGAGCGCACTCCATCATGCGGCGCACCTGGGTCTTGAACCGCTGAACTACTGACCTTCCACAGCCTGCAGTTCAGCGTCTTAACAACTTGAGCCTTCTGTTAGCCTTCTATAAATTCCACACAGGTACTTAAAACAGCTTCTGCTGGGCTAAACTCTTCCACATTCTACACAAACATGAACAATATAAATAAGTTTTTACATGGAAAAATACAGAAATAATTAAAATCAATCACCTGTATCCAACCACATTCTAAATACTTGAGGGATAGTTAGCAATGATTTCTGTTGATTCCCTCCTCCTCCTCCTACTTCTGCACATCCCCCACAATGCTATTGTCATTGGATCTACTCCACTGACCCCTCTGAAGAAGGAGGGCTAAGCTTGGTGGAAACAGAACGGGAGCATCCGTGTAAAATCACCACCCTTTCTTAAGAAAACTTAGTATGGGATAGGGACCACTAAATGAGAAAGAATAAAAATCTATCACAAAAAATTATTTTGTATCTTTCTTGCTTGGCAACAATAATGAACAAACAAGGCTGGCCAAACAAATGGTATGTTGTTAATTGTACTCCAGATTGTATCAGGGTTTGTTTCCATTCATATGTTTTGTTGCAGGGGGGAAACTGTGGGACTGGGAAACCTGCTAATGAACAAACAAGGCTGGCCAAACAAATGGTATGTTGTTAATTGTACTCCAGATTGTATCAGGGTTTGTTTCCATTCATATGTTTTGTTGCAGGGGGGAAACTGTGGGACTGGGAAACCTGCAGAGGATAAGTGTTTGTTTGTTTTTAATATAGTGTGATCTTAGGCAAGGGACGATCCTCTTATCCAGATTGTGCCGTAAAGAGTCCAGTCCTACGTCTGTTTACTCAGATTTTAAGAGAAGGAGGAGATTGGATTTATACCCCACCCTTCACTACCCGAAGGAGTCTCAAAGTGGTTTACAATCTCCTTCCCCTTCCTCTCCGCACAACTGTGAGGTAGGTGGGGCTGAGAGAGCTCTTTCGAGAACTGCTCTTTCGAGAACTGCTCTTTCAAGAACAGCTCTGAAAAAACTTGTAACTGACCCAAGGTCACACCAGCAGTTGTGAGTGGAGGAGTGGGGAATCAAACCCTGTTCTCCCAGATTAGAGTCCGCACTCCTAACCACTACACCAAACTGACTTATTACACAAGGAAGTATGGGATTGCAATCTAAATTGCGCAGGTAGGGAAACTCTACCTGGCACTGGTATTCCCTTAAGAACCACTCTGTGATGAAATTTTCACTGCTCTTTTTAGGAATAAATAAATAAATCATGAACACATAGAAGTGTGTTCCTAGAGTTCTAAGGGACTCACAGCTTTAAAGGTGCAGGAGAATCCTCTGGGTCATAGGAATTCTAGTTCCACAGTGCTGCAGCCTCTGCCTGGTTATTTCCATCTTGGCTTGCTTCTATAGCTCTTTAGTTCTGCAGCTCAGTGAACAAGGTCTGGATGGACCTGTTCTATAACAGTAGTAAGGAGGAATGGAGCAGCGCCTTTCCATAGGCATAGAATTCTTACAGTTCAGAGTGTGAAGAGGAGAGTGCGTAGGTGGATTCTATCAACTCTGCGTCACATACTTCAGGGCATCTCTATTACTTCAGTCTAGGAATTCCCAGAAAACTGCTCCCCCCAATAAATCAAGATGGAAGATACTTCAAGTGACAGGATACAGTTGGGAGACAGGCGAGAGTGTTGCAATCTGGGTTTTGCAGAGTCAGTTGAATGCCTGAGATATTCCTTGAAGATAAGTCACCTGCGGCTCAGTTCCTGCACTCAGTGAAAGCCTGAATAAGAAGGAGCTCATTGAACAAGGGCTGTTAGGTTGAGCAACCTGTTCCTGTTAGATTCCTGTTAGTTTGAGGAAGAAAAGTTCATGAACCTCCTAGGGCCAAACCAGACAGGATTTGAGTAAGCTGTGACTAGGATCTTCTGTGTTGTTGTTTTTTTAAAAAACCCAGCTGATTAGCAGCCCCATACAGCTGGGATCACTGGGGAAAGGGCTTTTAAACCTTTTTCTCCTATGCTTCATCAACAATTTACCCCCACCCCACCCCAAGTTGCAGTTAAGCTCTGTGGATGGGGGAGCGCAGGACAGACAGTACAAACTGGGAAAGCCTTGGTACAAATCTTGTCTCTGCCATGAGGTCTTAGCAAGCATGCCTTTGTTCTCATAGGCGAAGTCACTACCACCCTTTTGTAAGAGGGAGATGAATTTATGCCTTACTGAGGTGTTGTAAAAACTGCCTCAAAGTGGTGTGTGTTTGTGTGGAATGTGTTTAAACATTCAAAAGTGCAATGTAATTGTTACATATTATTGTTACAAGTGCATGGAACTGCTTTAGTCCAGCCACAGCTGGGTCAGTGAGTCTATTTGTACCCATTTCCGAGTCCAGCACACTACACAGCAGGTTCTCGGGGGTAAAAGGAAGACCTGAATTCCGTTTTCCCTCAATGATCTCAAAAGTGCTGTGCTGAGAGGCAGCCCTTCTTAGGGACTCCAATCAGAAATCCTGCACTGCAACTTTTGGAACAATCTTGGCATCAACCCATCTTTTCAAACCAGATGGCCATGAGGGAGCAGCATAGCAAAGGCCCTTTTACATTACCTGTGAAAATCATTTAGTGTCAATTCAGGAAGCTGGGATCAAATGCACAGCTGACATATAGAGTGTCGTACATTAGGAAACTACCATATGTGAGCTGATGCCTGGAGAAGGAAAAACAGGTGAAGGAACTTTGCCCTGAAATATGATCTTGCTTTCATCATGAAGTCCTCTACTGAATAAAAAGAGTATTGTTTTTGTGATGTGTTCTATTTAGCAGGGCGATTCCAAGATCTGCAGTGAGGAAACATTAGAGGATGCTTGTCTGAGCTGGTCACCATTTGATACTCCTCTCTCATATTACTTCACATTATTGTCTCTCACCTTAGCCTTTGTAATTCCGCTCTATATAGTTTCAGAGAGTAGCTGTGTTGCTCTGCTATAGAGCAGCTAGATTAAAGTCTAGTACCTTAGAGACTGACAAGATGTCTTTGTCAGGTATTTGACGAAGGGAGCTTTGGCTTATGGAAGCTCATACCCCAAAATCTTTTTGGCAGGGCTATTTTTGGGCAGGAACGCACAGGAACGGAGTTCCGGCTGGCTCCCAAGTTGGCCATGCCCAGCAGGAACTCATTAGCATAATAGGCCACACCCAACAGGAGAGACTCATTAGGACTGGCTACATTAGGGGTGTGTGGCCTAACATGCAAAGGAGTTCTTGCTACAAAAAAAAAGCTTTGGGTTTTGACAACAAACAAGGTAAACAAAATAAGAAGCAAAAGGTGGGTGTGGCTGGATAACCACACTTCTGGTAACATGGGGGTGCATCCTAATGTGCTAATGAGCTGTGCTGGCAGGGGTGTGGCCTAATATGCTAATGAGTTTCTGGTGTTGGGTGTGGCCTATTGTGCTAATGAGTTCCTGCTGGGCTTTTTCTATAAAAAGAGCCCTGCTTTTTGGTATCTAAGATGCTATTGGACTTGAATCTAGCCATTTGTCTGAAGACGCTTACACTTCGAATAAAACTCTGTTGGTCTTAAAGGTGCCACTGGACTCAAACTTCGTTCTGCTGCTCCAGACCAACACAGCTACCCCACCTGAATTTAATCTAGCTGTTCTTTATAGAGTTCATCCCACAACCTTCTGTCACTTTTGATTGTTGTTTTGCATATAACGATGAAAAGGCCTCAACTAGAATTTTCTGTTGTGAACTTTGATAGATTTTCTTGGCACTGTCACCCAAACTACATTTCAGATCAAAGCAGGGTTTTGGGGGGAGGGAGGGAAGAAGTGCCAGGACTCTCAAGAGGGAAATTGAAGTTTTCAATCTGTATACTGAAAAGTCATGAACTTTTAAACATTTTAAAAATAATTTTGTCGAAGAGGTTGCGGAACTCTGTTCTTGCATGTTCCCCCAGAAAAAAAAAGCACTGAGTCAAAGCATAATCTTTGTGGCAGAGACCAGGATATTGTTGAATGAGTCAAGGGCTGGCTATCTGCCCCCAAATCAAAGTCTACTAACAGGAACTGCATTCTTCATTCGAACAAATTATTTATTTTATTTCACAAAATTTGTACCTCACCTTTCTGCCCTCATAAGGACCACCAAGGCAGCCAACAGCTTAACATGTACATAATAAAATCACATCTTAAACACAATTAAAACCAACAAGAAGCATCTAATTAAAGCCAGAGCTAAGCTACATACAAAATCATAAAACAACAACAGTTAAAACATTGGGAACGATTAGAATCAGAGCAATTTGAGTCAAAGCAATGTTGCCATGTTAGTGGGAATTGTTTGCTTTTCCGACAAAAAAGGAGAAAACACAGATTGATGTTAAGAGAACTTAGACTTGGTTCCCATTCCATGCTTGTCATCTTTACTGTGGTATTCCAATAAAACTTTAAAAGGATTCAATGCCCAGGACCTTTTTTTTCTGGCAGAGAATCTGTTCATAATGAGCATTTCTCTTTTGGTTGGATAAAAGGCTTTCAGCAGATGTGGGTAATTGGGAACAGGTTTTGCCAACATTTCCTTCCTCCTAACTGTTGGGTCTCGCGTTGTCTGTGACAGCATGAAGAGTCTTTTTAGTACTACAAATGCCCAGTAACACATTACCAATGCTCCCTCTAAGCTGTGGAGTTTTGTGAGCAAAAATTCTACTTTGTGAGCTACTGGCATTAAAGTTGTGAGTGAGCAAGTTGGCTACTGCATAAGTTAGTTTGCTCTGGAGCCATCATTCTTGAGCTAAGACAGAAATGTGTGAGCTGGAGGCTAAAAAAACTGTGAGCTAGCTCACCCTAACTCAGCTTAGAGGGAACACTGCACATTACAGTTTTAGATATTATATTCATCATTGTGTTCCAACCTTACTACTATACACACACAATTCAGAATCGTAACAGCCTCAAAACAGCAAGAATTGGGAAACAATCCCAGATTTATCCTCTGGTTAGTAACATCTGAGCTGAACAGTACAGCTGTCAGTTCTAGCCCCGTGTTGGTGTGAGCTACCAGCCTTGTCCCTAGCTCGCCATCCACCCAGCGGTTCAAAAGCTTCGGTGAGTAGATAAAATGGGTACCACTCCTTAGAGAGGGTGGGCACACCAAAAAAAACCCCCCCGGTGGGGGAGGTTTTAGCCGGCAACCGGAAGCTCAGTTTGCAAGATTGAAAGCCTACGAAAAAATCTCTTCGACTCTGAGAAGCGTGTAATGGGCCGTTCCAGCCAGGCGGTGGCAGCGCAGCGCTGCAAGACCTGGAGAAGCTGACATCATCTAGCCAAGCCAAAGTGAATATGCCAATGGAACACGTCTGACCCTGCAGCTGGACAAACCCTCGCCGACTGTGAATGTGTGTGATTTAAAATATATTTGTCCTCCCTTACCCCCATAAATCATTGTTAGTCCCGCGTGAATGAGTAACTGTAAATTGCTCAGAGCCAGCAAGCTCTGCAGGATTGAGCGATTCATAAATTGAAAGATTATATATATATATTATATTATGGTGTTATCTTAAGCTGACCAATCAGAGAGTGGGGGGTGCAGAGAGGCAGCTGCCTGGCAGCCGCATAGTAATCAATGGGGGGAGTATATTTTTCCCCCTTTTGACCCACTTAGGGGTCGAATTTCTAAAAATCTATTCTTAGTGAGCACCTACGCCACAGTAGGAGCGCTCTCCCCAAATTTGGTATCTCTAGGTGCAGCGGTTTGGCCTGGGTGTTGATTTTATGGTGAGGGGACTTTCTTTTATATATATATATAGAAGACTAGCCTGATACCCATGCTTCGCTATGGCATTTAAGTTCTGCAAATCCAATTATAATACTGATGATGTGAAGTCTGAAATGTAACATTTGTTGTAGGTATTCTAATGGAGAAGATTGTAGTGAAAACAATGAAGTGAGACATATGTACTCCCCCCCCCCACTGAATGACTCCTCTGTAGACCACACTGGTGGTTTTGCCCTCAG
>NW_015173792.1:10085-39010 GCF_001447785.1 Gekko japonicus
TGAGGGAGTGGTGATGTGGTGGACATTTCTTCAGGTTCATGAGGGAGGCACACATCAAAATGGCTCCTAGAAAGGTCCTTTACTATCTCCCCATGAACATTCATTAACTCAATTGCCATGCTGGCTTTTTTGAAAAATGTCAGTTCAGGAGTCTTGAATTGCTGATTTCTGTAACTGTCCTCAACTGTCTGCAGTCTTTTCTAACTGTGTTTTTACCTCAGAACACTGAGCTCTGCAGCTGACCAACCAGAGGGTGGGGGGTGCACGGAGGCAACAGCCTGGCAGCCGCATAGGAATCAATGGGGGAGCACATTTTACCCCTTTTGACCCCCTTAGGGGTCGAATTTCTAAAAATCCCGCCCCTTTTTTACCCCCTTATGGATCGTGTTTCTCAGAAATCTCTGTGGGGGGCTTGACATCATGGTAGGAATGCACTCCCTTTATTTTGGGTTTCTTGGTGCAGGGGTTTGGCCTGAGCATTGGATTGGAGGGGAGGGCATACCCCCCTCTTTTTTTTACAAAACTACCTCTCATTTATGTTACATTTAAGAAGTGGGACATAACTACGTATTCACAACACCATCCGAGCAATCAGATATTAAGCAAGTTCATATGAACCAATTTTCTAGAACCCACATTGTGAGAAGTTAAATAACCTAATAAAGGAAACCAGTTTTCTACCAATTTGGGGTATATTTCCATTGTGGGTGGGACTGTGGCTAATCTGGGCCAGCAGCACCACTAAGGTGATCCTGCTGGGGAAGCGTCCCTAATGGATTAAAGTACCCTGTTCCTACACCTGACAGACCCCCACCTGTCTGGTGTTGGGGGGATTATGTTTAAAGGCATCAGGGAGGCTGGGCCAGCAGCACCACTAAAGTGAACCTGCTGGGGCAGAATCCCTGATGGATTAAAGTCCCCTGGCCCTGCTCCTACACCTGACAGACCCCCACCTGTCTGGTGTTGGGGGGATTATGTTTAAAGGCATCAGGGAGGCTGGGCCAGCAGCACCACTAAAGTGAACCTGCTGGGGCAGAATCCCTGATGGATTAAAGTCCCCTGGCCCTGCTCCTACACCTGACAGACCCCCACCTGTCTGGTGTTGGGGGGATTATGTTTAAAGGCATCAGGGAGGCTGGGCCAGCAGCACCACTAAAGTGAACCTGCTGGGGCAGAATCCCTGATGGATTAAAGTACCCTGGTCCTGCTCCTACACCTGACAGACACCCGCCTGTCTGTTGCTGGGGGGGGGTGTGTTTAAAGTTATCAGGGAGGCTGGGCCAGCAGCAGGGCTAAGGCAATCCTGCTAAGCAAACCTCCCCAGCAGCAGGGCTAAGGCAATCCTGCTGAGCAAACCGGCTGTAAGCATCCCACCTCCTCTCCTACACCTGACAGGCAAATGCCTGTCCAGTATAGGAGGGGAAGGGGGGAGGAGTATTAGAAGCCACTGTGCAGGCGAGGCTGGCAAGATCACTAAGGCGTTACTGCTGAGGCGGGTTGCCTCACGACTTTAAGCACCCTGCAACTACTGCTGCACCTGACAGACAACTGCCTGTTAGGTGTAGGAGGTGGGGAGAGTGTGTTGGAAGCCATCAGAGAGGCTGGGCCAGCAGCTTTGCTTCACCTCACAGGTGGTTGGCCACTCCTGATTTCCTCAACTGTCATTAGCTCTCTGCAGTCCCCTGTAACTGTTTTTTTTTTACCTCAGAACACTGAGCTCTGCAACTGACCAATCAGAGATTGGGGGGGGGGAGTGCAAGGAGGCAGTAGCCTGGCAGCCACATAGGAATCAATGGGGGGAGCACATTTTACCCCCTTTGACCCCCTTAGGGGTCGAATTTCTAAAAATCCCTTCTTGGTGAGCACCTTTCCCCGAATGTAGTGTTTCTAGGTCCAGCAGTTTGGCCCTTTATCCAAATCACCTGGTGACACTGTAGAAATCCTGAACCCAATGCCTGATTGCTGTGGCTAAATGGCTAAGGATGAAGAAGGTGAACCTAAATCTTAACAAGATGGTGGTAATGCTGGTTGGGAAGACTGAGGTCCTGAAAGACATTCTGCTTCCCACTTGTGAAGAGGTCTAGTTGGCACCCAGTGACTTAATTAAGAGCCTAATGGTGATACTGGGTCTAGCATGATTGCTGAAGAACCAAACTAATGCAAAAAGGACATTCTACCAGCTTCACTTAGCTTTAAATATGGCCCTTACCTTGATTTGGCTAATCTGACCACATGGATCCATCCTATGGTTACCTTGAAGCTAGACTATCATAATGCACTCTGCATGGGTTTGCCTTAAAGATAACTCAGAAACACCAGTTGGTACAGACTTCCATGGCCGAGTTACTACCGGGTGCTAAGCAGAATGCACATATTGTTCCCATTCTGCACACACTCCATTGGTTGTGCGCGTGTGTTGCTGTCAAGTCGCTTCAGCCTTATGGTGACCCTACGAAATGATGATCTTCAAAATGTCCTGCTGTTAACAGCATTGCTCAGATCTTGCAAACTGAAGGCCATGGCTTCCTTGATTCAGTCAATCCATCTCATGTTGGGTCTTCCTCTTTTCCTGCTGCCTCCAAATTTTCCCAGCATTATTGTATTTTCCAGTGACTCCTGTTTTCTCATAACAAGAATGTAGATTGAGCTGGGGCATAACTCGAATGTAATTGTGGACTCAAATCTAATTTGATTACCCACTCCTCCACATGCAGCTGCTGTTGTGATCTTGGGTCAGTCATAAGTTCTTTCAGAGCTGTTCTCTCAAGGACAGTTCTCAAAAGAGCTTTCTCAGCCCCACCTGCCTCACAGGGTGTCTGTTCTGGGGAGGGGAACGTAAAGGGGTTGTAAACTGCTCTGAGACTCCTTCGGGTAGTGAAGGGCAGGGTATAAATCCAATCTCCTCCTCTTCCTCCGTTACAGGGTTCAATTCAGTTTTTTCCCTAACACTTCAAAGCCCCACATACCTGCTACATTCCGTCATGACAGCTGTGCTCTTCTAAGAACAAACTTATGCAGGTATCACCCTGCAAATGAATAAAATCAGCAACAGCCTGTTTATGTACATTCTCTCTGGTGCTTCACAAATTATGGGCAGGGTTACAAACCTTCAGGCCAGACCTGGATATCTCCAGGAATTACAAATGATCTGCAGACTACAGAGATCTGTTCCCTTTAGAAGTGGCTGCTTTGGAGGGTGAGCTCTATGGTATTATACCTCACTGAGGTCCCCTCCCTAAACCCCAAGCTCCACCCCCAAAGCTCCAGAAATCTTCGAACCCAGAGTTGGCAACCCTAATATGGAACAGCCTGCCAGAGGCTAACAGAAAGTCCCCCCCCCTTCTTCTTTTTTTGCATAATATGCAAGGTTTATTTTACATCTCACCCTATTGTCACTGCAATTCAGTTTCTTCTACTTAATTTGTAACCCTCTCTTCTGTCTGGTATCTGAAACTGTAGACCGTTTTGTTGCCTTAGTTTTTTGTTTACTTGATTTGCCTTCCAGTTCTTCAACCCTAACTCCACTGCACTGTCTTTTTAACCAGAAATATTTCCTGTATCATAATTTGTAACCCGCCAGCCATTTGAATTGTTTTTATCATGTTTTGGAATTCACCTTCAGTCTCAGTGAGAAAGAAAGGTGGTCTATAAATAATAGACAAATATATGTCAACTAGGCAGACCTCTGATCACAAACATACCCAGAACGAACAACCATCCTATTCTTCTGTACAAGGCAGAAAGGCCCCGTACAGGCTGAGGGTGGGAATCTTCTATCCAAACTGGCCAGTCACTACAATGGCAGAAGAAAAGCAGCCTTAACAGGTAACTAGGATTTGAGGGAGCGATTAAGGTCCACTTCCCCACGGCTCCTTAAAAAAAGAGTTACCTCTTCTCTGAAACAAAAAGAGCTTTATCATTTTGTTTCAGAAAGTCGAGTCCACCATCTACTGGCCATTATTAAATATAGCATTTTGCAACAACTTTTAAAGTTTGCATTTTCTACTATGAATAAGAACAGATATAATCAAGAGTATTTGAGAACTCTCAGAACAGTATCTCACCCTGTACTTCCTATATTTTATGGGCCTTTGACCTTGCTGTTTAGTTTTTTCTTTTTCTTTATAAACTCTCAGCCTAACCCACCTGACAGGATTGTTGCAAAAATAAAAATGGAGAACAATGTATGATGCTTTGGATCCCCACGGGGATAAAGGTGGAATATAAATGAAATATCATAAAAATAATCTGCCTAGCGAAGACACAGTACGTGTGTCTTTATGCTGTAATAAAAACCTTGTTAAGTCTTTAAGGTGCCATAAGACTCCTTTTTCTGCAACAGACTGACATTACTACTCCTCTGGAAATATTACCATGTTCTTATAGGACTGTTTCCATACAATTTTTGTTTTATTGCATTTGGGCTCCCAACCATCCCGCAGGGTTTTATATCCATTTTTTTAACTAAAGAGAAAACTAGAGATAAGAAATAGTGCCACCCAAGACCACACAGTTAGTGCCTGAGGTCCAGCTCTTTAATCCCAAAGCCACACTTTAAAACATTTTTTATATTCCTAGTCTTACTTTCACAGAAATAAGTAACTACTGACGTCTCATTCTCTTTTAACAAGATACAATTAATTGTCATGACATCCAGTTGCAGCCTAGTCCTCTCCCCACTTCAAACAGTTCTCAAACTCATGTGCTGCAAAAGTTTGCAAAGTTGTGGTGACCAAGACAGCTTGCCAGCAGACACACAAGTGCCTACACATAACACATGCACTGGGAACAACAGCAGCTCTACAGCATTGTTCAAGTTCTCTAGAACGTTATTGATTTGCCCATAGCTCCAACTTCAGGTGGTCATGGACTGATTTATAGATTTCTCATTGCTTTATTATTTCTCATTGCTTTATTAGTTCTCTAGTTTCCTGTATGTCTGAGGTCAAAATCCACCATCTTGTGATATTTTCTCAGTCAAGCGATCCTTGCGTAAGTATTGTAACCTTTACTTTGATTTGCTGCTCTTCTGATTTCTCAAGTCTTTGCTAACAGGGCATGGGGTAAATGTTTTATTTCTTGTGTTGCAAAGTAGCATGCCTTTTGTTCACTTCTGTTCCAGCACATTCCACCCACAGGAACTGTGTTCATCCATGCTGCTGGAAGATATCCCAAAGTTCTTACCTGCTATCTAAATAACCTTTGAACAGCGGCACCCCAGGAAGGAGTGGAGTAGGGACCTATGTTGGCAAAGTTTCACTTTGCAACAGGACTTGGATTTCATTTCTGAAGTCTTCCAGTTCACAGGGAGTCTTGTGCAATCTGCTGCCAGCCAGAATTAGAGGAGTAGCAGGAGGGGGGAGAGTGCTGCTGTGGGTAACAGCAGCATCAGGCTTCTGATGTTGTCTGCTACAGAGCTTACTCCATCGCTTGGGAAGCCCATTCTGGAATCACTGAAAAGAGAATTGATATACTGCTTTTTAAAGTGGGGCCCCTTCCTCACTTTAACCCCTCCTACCTGCTGTGAAGAGTGCAAGACTTGAGGCCTATGAAGGGACTGTCAAGATAAATGTATGACTAAGGCTGAAGAAGGGCTATTAGGATGGCACTTTTTGAAATACATCAATGAAAGCCACTATTGAATTCACCCAGCTCCAGGAGAGGATTTGGGAGAAACAGTCTGCAAAACTGTCATCCATGTGAAATTATTCTGCAATCCAGGATCAATTATAACAGGGTGTGTCAGCACACCTCTATGTGGCGTTCTGTCCCAGATGACGAATATTCTGGGGGAAATCTGTTGGAAATCCATCCTTGTAGGAAAATTGAGTGCTCTCCTCATTTTTGTTGTGTCAGCCCCCAAGAAGAATAAGTATTCCTCTCACTCAGAAACACAAACAAAAACAGGTTTATTTAAATAATCTTTAATGATCATGCTTGTGCTTGATAGGATTTCTAACATCACATTTCAGCAGAGACGAGCATCGAGGTCATCCAGACTACAGAGAAATATCTGAATGATAGGAGGAGGATGCTTGACTGCCAGGGGAATACAAGTCTCATCTCCAAATGACAACAAAGCAAAACTAATAGGGGAGCCGGGCAGGTCATGGCAAGGAAGGAGGAAGGGAGGACAACCAAATGGGAACCCCCCACCCCACCATTCCTGCACAAGCCTCCCACTCTCTGTCCCCACACTGAAACCGTGCATTTTCACAGAACTCCATGCTTTGGGCCAACACATTGTGGTTTTGAGCCTCAAGGTATCAGTTCTGTCCAAAAGCAAGACAAGCCGTCTCCACTTCAGATGCTCTTGGTATTCTGCAAAGGCCAAGAAAGGCATGGATGCCGGGAGAAAACGATTCTCTTTCTAGGCCATGGGGGGTGCTAGACATACAAACAATAATAGTGCACACTCTCGTTCAGACACACACAGAGAGTGACTCAAAGTACAGAAAGTACTGGTTTCAAAGGGAGAATCACCAGGAAGTCCTACTCAGACTTGGCACATACCATGCACTATGCTAGGCAAGGCACTGACTACAACATGGATCCTCAGACTTTCGTCTGGAGCAGCCTACACTTAGGGCACTGTAAGTATCAATCTCCCTGCCACTTCCCTGGAAGCATTCCTCACCTACTGCTGCAGCTTATGTAGCATTCCAACAGTCTCTTTCCAATGAATTTGAAGTTCTTTCAGTTGCAATGACAGAACAGCCTGGCAGCAAATGGGAAGCTGCACTTGGGAACATGCAAAATCCATCTAGGAGCCTGAAGAGAGGAAATAAGGTTGGAGATTTGTCTCCTACTACAGGAGGATATGTTTATAAGGAAACCTCTGCTTTGACCGGCTGCACAAAAGCTGTGAAGGAACTGACAGAGGCCCAATATCCTAAGTGCACTGTCCTGTCCCCTGATGAGGCTCAAAAGCCATGTGCTGGCGAGGCACCTGGCCAGGAGCATATGATGGCATCTCTCCGCAGACCCTTCAGACCTCGAAAGACAGAGCTGGGAAAGGCACAGATCCCCATTCTTCTCTGCCTTTTTATGCATTTCCAGTTGGACCCATGTGGCTTCAGAGGAAGGCAGAAGTCACTATGTCGTCTTCCAGAGATTCATTACCTGCCGGTCCACCCTCCACCACAGGCTTTGTGCTCGTTCCCAGAACAGCAGCTATTTTACTGGTAAGAAAACTGAAGCACTTTATGGCTTTTCTTCTTGCCAGGTAAAGAACCCTACGCGAAGTAGACAGGGGCAGAGCCAGAAAGAGACAGATTCTCCCTAACCAATTAGAGGGGAGAAGGATGTAGGTTCATATGGTACATCCAAGCATGTGGTAAGTATGTCCCCTCCTGACAGTGTACTGGGAGCTAAACATTCTCCCTTGTTACCAGCCCAAGGCAGCTGAGAAGCAACCAACTTTTGAGAAAGGGGACTGGGATGCTGTGTGAGCACCCCACACAGGGTGCACATCTCAGGCACTAAGAATAAGGCAAGGGCCATTTCCTCTTGAATTCCCATGTTGGGCAAGGTTCTCAGCTCTGACGCTATCCCCTCTGGAACAGCCTTATTTGTCCAGTGCCAAAACCATCATCAGCTGCCCCTTGTTACAACTTTAAAAACATGCAACCCCTTCTCCTGATACATAGTAGTAGAAAGGGACAGAGAGATGCACAAAAGAGACACAAAAAGTTTAAAAGTGCCTGTGTGTGGCACACTAGCTCCTCTCTGCTATCAGGCAGGTCTACTCCAACACACCAGAGTCTGCTTCCTAAGACAGAGGTTCAAGGCTGTATACTTTCCCTGAGCCAAGAAGAGACTGGTGTCAAAATATTCTGGCTTTACAAGGAAAGACAAAAGGTTTTGCTTTTCAGCTCTGCTTCAGACTGGACCCTTAATACTGAAATGCAGAGGCTACTGCTTCTCAGCAACCGTGGTGGCATGCTGCCTATGCTGGTAGGGCTGTTTCTGCTTAACAGGATCCTTCAAGGGCCCCTGTGAAGTCACAGCTAGCAACAGCCAAAAAAAAAGAATATTACATGGAAACCAGTTTGAGGTAGCAGGGGACACCAAAACCATTGTTTGCACATGCTGTGCCCATCAGCTCCACCACCATATCTTTCCCCCAGGCAGGGCATACAGACTAAGAACAAATGACAGCAGTCCATTCTAAATAGAATAAACGCTATTGCTTCATTCTGCCTTGGTGCAACCAGCTAGGGCCGTCAAAGTTTGATCAGCCACCCTCAGCTACATACTTGTTCCTAGCTCTCCAGCCTCTGCAGCCAGCCTGTGTTGACCAACAGCACCGCTAGAGCTCCAATCCAGTGTGCAGGATGCTCCCTATCCCCCTTCCTAAGCATCATTCTAGTCATGATCCAAAATGCTCCAGCAGGTTACCAAGTGCAAATAAAACAGAAATCCCTTTCCAAGAGATACAGAAGGTAACACTATGCTTGGAGGAGGGGACACAATCAGGAAATTAAAAAGCTCTATGGGGCAGGGAGGTAGCCAGGGTCCCTTCATGCTCTGGGACAGCCCCATCTTGGAAGGCCAGAGAGGGGGTGAGTGGGAGACTGTAAACCAGCATCCTTTAGCGAGTATTCAGGCTGGAGCTCATGGTCAGAGAGTCTTCCTCCTGGATAGTCTCCAGTTCTTCTGTCTGCACAGCCTGTGTAATGAGGGTCAGCTCCTGGCACAGGGTCTCAAAGCGGTAGGCCACCCGGATGTCTGGCACATTGGTGCGCCGGATATCGTTGCCTTCAGGCCCCTCCTTCCAGTAGTTGGGTCCCAACCAGTACTTCTTTACCTGGGAAACAAAGACAAAAACCAATCCATGGCCAGGACATATGACTACCTGCATTTCTAGCTGAACCATTCCAACTGTAAGAGCGCTCATGAAGCCCTTGAATATGTGTGTGCTGTTTTTAAAGCCAGTATTAATGTGTTTGCTTGCTTGCCTCCTGCCTTGGGGATGCTAAGCTGGGTGGAAAGATGGTATAAAAATGTTTTAAATAAAACAAAAAGGCCCAGCACCAGGTATCTCTCTTCCATGCATTTGAGCAATCCTTTTTTTCACCATTTTCTCTTTAAAACAGTTATTTGGATGCTCTGTGGCTGTCAAGCACAAGAACAAACATCTGCCTCTTTTTTCTTTCGTTGTTTAAAAGAAGGCATCGATGCCATCTCCCTGCAGCAAATGTGGGAACAAGATATTCCCCACAGGTACTCTGGAGAACATCCAGCATTCTGCCTTTGGGGTTCGCTGGGAAAGGCCTTAGAAAACACTTTTGGAGGTGGGCACAGAGCTGAATTTGAATTATATTTCTATTGACCGTGCATTTCTGGAGTCATGCAGCATTACTACAGCTGAAGCCCTCTGAAATTAATGAACTTATACTGGAGTAACTCTGCATGGGATCACATTGATAATGTGTCTTGTGGGTTTAGAGCACGCACAACCTCTGGCCTGCATCCGCCAAGTTTATACTTCTCCCACCTTCCTGGACTCTTCTGGAGTTCACGGTCACATGCAAGCTCAGTTTCCTTGCTCCCAAGGATCTTTCTGGCAATGAGGGTGAAAGGATTGTATGATGGCCTTGGATCCATCCCCCCCCCCAATATTTTAACAAGTTCTAAGTTGTCATTTTATAAATCTAGAAGTGTGCTGAAGGACATAAAAGACTCACATTCATATGCATACAACAGCTTTAAATACAATAATGTTCTAAAAAAAACCAATAATGTTCTGAAGCTGGAGATTTCAGGGAAGGGGCATAAAACTACACAGGTCCCTCACACTCTGAGCCAATGTTCCCTCTAAGCTGAGTTAGTGTGAGCTAGCTCAGTTTTTTAGCCTCCGGCTCACACATTTTTGTCTTAGCTCAGAAAGGATGGCTCCAAAGCAAACTAACTTATGCAGTAGCCAAATCGGTTGCTCACAACTTTAATGCCAGTAGCTCACAAAGTTGAATTTTTGCTCACAAGACTCCACAGCTTAGAGGGATCATTGCTCTGAGCTGAAGAATGTTAAGGTGGAGAAGGAAGACAGGTAACAGTATAGCCAGTGAGAGGTCAAGGCATGACCCCCCCCACACACACACAAACATTTCAGAAAAGGTCCAGTTTTACCCTGTGGGAGAAGCCACTCATGAGCACGCTGTTTCTCGCAAGTTCACACATGTCACAGGAGCTGAGCTTCCACACCTGGGTGGCAATGCTGTACTCTTCCATCAGGGGCTCCTATAAGAGACACTGTCATGGTCTACTGCAGGTACATGTATACAGAGCACTAGCTGGCAGCAAAACGGGTCCCTAAACTGAGTTCAGGAATATCACTGCACAAGCATGCACTGGGGGTAAGCGGTACAGGCTGAGTGGGAGAAACCCATCTGCACCACCTGTGATTTCTCTTCACTAGATATGCTGAGAGAACACTTAAGGGGCTAACATAGCTGTAAGACATGAACAATCAAAAAACAGGGGGGGGGCTGCAAGAAACTGGGGGGAAGCACCACTTCCACCCCCTCCCAGGCCCATCATTTGCCTTCTTTTTCTCCCTGGTGGGGGCTGGGATGCCAAATGGAGAAGACAGAAGAAAGCAGTACCCCCTCCTCCCAGCCCCTGCTGCTTGCCCACCTTCTCTCCTGTGCAGGGTTTGGGGGAGGCGGGAGAAAGCAGCAACACCATCTGCTCCTCCTCCTCCCAGCCACTGCACGGCCCTCCCAGCTTGTTCTCCGTCTTTCTCATGCAGTGATGGCTGCCGCTGCCACCTGCCGTCTTCCCTTCCCACTTGCTAGTTCTCTCCCCTCCTACCCACCTGACTTCTTCTCTGCGCTGCCTCACCACCACCCGTGGTCACCTTTACTGCTGCTCACCCTCACTATAGGGATGCACATTTGGATCTATCTGGTTCTAGTATCTATCCAGAGCAATATTTGGGATCTGGATCCAAGTAGGTACCAGCTGGCAACCTGATGTATTCCACTCCTCACTAACCGGTAATTTAAAAAAACTGATCCCAACTCTTTGTTTTACTTCCTACCCCAGACAGCAACCCCATACACCATGGATGCTCTGAAAAAGGTCAGGTGTTCACATGATCAGCCAATTTGCACTGCAGTGACAGAACAAGAGGCTCTGAGCTCTCTTCCATAAGGTATCATATTAACTCCCTACACTGATACAGATTTCAAATGAAGTTAGCCAGTTTACAGAAGGCCATGGCAAACCAAGAACATGCATTCTCCCCTTTATTGTTTTCCTTAAACTCTACATTCCTAAGCCATTTGGTTCTAGAAGTACGTTTTGCTTATAATGCCTAGAATAGTTCTGCAATTCCAGAGGCTGGCAGGGGAATGAGGAACCACTCCTCTCTCCCTTGCCACTACTCCCTGGCCTTTAGATAGCATGTCCCAAAGCCAAACTTCCAAATTCTTACATTCCTGGCTACACACACAACTCGCGCTTTATCTCTCTACCAGATTCTCATATGCCTGTGCAGGATCTTGCAGGTGACCCGTTCCCTTGCGGGTTACAGCCTTGCTTGGCCACGGCTACCATCACACTCACCTTGGTGAAGTGGAACTGCAGGGGGTCATCTGTGGACAGGGAGACCACAAGGCCCCGCGAGAGGTACTCTGGCAGCGGATTACGGTGGTAGCTCAAGAACAGGCTGTTATTACTAAGAGGAGACATGGCAATGCCAATCTGAGCCAGGTAGTAGAGGTACTGCAGCACAGGTGCCTATGGGCAAAGTTGGGGTTAGTAACTCCTGCAAACGCTTGGTACAAAGGAAATAGCAACAAAAACACTGATCATCTCTCCTCTACCATGTCCAAAAGGAATAGAAATATCTTGGGGATATAGCATTACCTCTAACACGTGGTCAAAGTATTCTGGTCAAGGACTCATAACACACTTGCTGCTGTGCACATTTGTCTAGATTCCTGCCAGATACCTAGCATCAGAACCATCCCAGTTCCTTCTGTAATGAAAGAAACCACCTAGCCCCTCCTCCTGCAAAATCCAGCAGATTTCCATGCATGTGGACGTGCGTGCACAACTTATGTATGCACATGTGCTACTATTCACTTCTCTCTCACCTTGCGGAGCAGGAGGCCATGCGATATGTTCTCTGACAGCATGAAACCCGATACCAGATGATGGATGGGTCCTGCCTCCCCACAGTGGGGGCGCAGCACGAAAGTATGGAAGCCTCTCTTCCTATAGAGAAAGGGCAGCAAAGGACACAGCTCAGTGTCACTGTACAGGAGTATAAAATTAACTGTATGGATAAACAGAGATCAGAGTCTCAACAGCAAATGTAAAATTAATGCAGAACCCAGGAGCAGCCAGACATGGAGGGTCCCGGGCTTCAAGATGTCTGATGTGCCACTGTGCGACACTATCACCAGGCTTCTAAAGAGTCTGGGCTCAAGAAGTCATCGCTCAGAGCCCAGACCACAGTGCCACTCTGGTGTCTTGGAAAAACAAGAAACTGAGGAAGGAAGCTATGGGGAGAGCTCATCACCTACCTGCGCAAATGGTTGAGTACCACCATATTGGCATACGTGTAATAAAGGTAATAGGAATAGGGCGGGTTGTCCTCTTCTGTCCAGTTCCCAGGCAAGGGGCTGTCCAAGTTAAAGATGTGGTGCTCTGGCTTCGATTCATCATCCACACTGTCAAAGCCATCCACCTGCCCAGCCAGATGCCAGGGAAAGAAAGGGAAGAGGATGAGAAGGCAACATCTGTTTTCAAAGACCTCATGACTTCTCTAATCCCATGTGGGAAACGTTTTATGTTATTCCAGGTGTTACCCAAAGACTCCAGTCAGGAAGAACAGTGCAGTGAAGTCAATTATCAAAATCAAAGGGACTAAGCCAGGACAAAGAGCTGTTGCCTGAAGGTTTGGTGCTCCATCTGACCACAGATCAAGACACCCCCAAACCCTGGATAAATGCCATCCTGCCCAGTAATAGAGAACTCAACAGCCATCTCTTTGGCATTATGAGAAAAGCCAACATGTCTTGCAAGGCTTTCTACTTACGTGCTCCAAGAAGAGATGCAACTCTGGATGGCTGGCAGGATGTATAGTAGCTTCAAAGAGGGGCAAGAAAATGTTCTCTAGCATCTCTTGGAAGTTCGCCAGCTGCTTCTTGGTCTTGTACACATCACTGTTGGAAACAGATACACATCAAGACGCAGCCAATCTACTCCATTTACATCCTGGATCCTAAAGGACAGACTTATCACTGAGCTCCCTGTCAAAATCACCTGATTCCCAGGTTTCTTCAGCACCTGCATCGTTGTCTCTTTGCATTACATGATGGGTAATCATGGGCAGTGAGGCATTTCTTATACCAGGTTCTCCAAGTGAAGTAGCATAGTGACCTTGAGACCAAACTAGGCTCAGATCTCACCTATGCAAGCCACACATCAGGTGCAGACTGGCCATTTAAATTTCTGAGAAATCTCCCAGTGGGCCACTTGCTGGTGGCTAGGAGCAAGAAGATACAAACCCCAGCAATTCTGCCAATGTTCTAGCAGCCTCTTGGCTCAGAAGACCCCGCAGGAGCAAATGGCAGGTGGAGTCAGCTCACAGGAAAAGTGTGTCAGCTCACAGATTACCTCCTTTTGCACGGCTTCCAGCTGGGACCACCTCCAGCTGGTAAGCCAATGCCCACTGTCAGCCCCACTGAACCTAGTGGTTTGTGCTGGCTTGTAGCACAGCAGGGGCCACTCAGCTTGGCTTATCTTCCCTTCCCAGCCTGCTCCTGCCACATACATACCTGCTAGAGTTCAATATGTATCTTCTGTACCCTTTCGAAATAGGAGAAAGATAGAACATCTTCTTAGGTACCCATTACAGATTTCTTTTAGTGTGGACATTTTAAGACTTTCTTTACACTTGGTGATTTTATTTTTCTTCAGTATATTCCCAACATGTTTGCTTGCTGATATTAAAATGAAGAAACACTGCACAGGACAGCTGTTGATATCTAAAGCAGCCACTTGTCACCTGAATCACCCAGAACTCAAATAACACATGCCTGTCTTCCATTCACAGCCTTCTCTTTATAAATCATGGCTTATTCTATTCTCTCTGCAGCAGAAAGCTGCCTGTCTGAGCCCTCTAAACATCTCCACATATACAAACTCATCAACAAGCCTCCTTGCCTTCTCACCATAACCTGAAAAGTTGAAGAAAGCTGCTGCATGTTTTGTGTATGTTTTGTTTTGGTTATAAAAATTTCATGTATATTTTCCCCAGCAAGGGAAACAGGTATTGAGCGTGGAAATACAACTGAACAGCTAAGCTTTTGAGCATTTTGCTCTGCTAGGCTAGAGTCAAAAGCGTATGTTAACTCCAAGAAATATAGACTCAATGAAAGAAAGGGCCACAGCTGACTACTAGAGCACATGCTAAGGTCTGAGGTTTAATTTCCAGCGACTTCAATTAAAGGATCTTGAGCAGCAAGTCTGGGAAAGAGCTCTCTCTTTCTTAGCCAGTGAGAGTTGACAATACTGAGCTAGAGGCACCAGCAGTCTGATGTGGTACTAGGTAGCTTCATAGGTAAAAAGTTAACCATTCTGTAGGTTTTTCATCTGCTTGACCTTTCTCCTTGGCTGTCCAAACACACACACACACACAAAAGAAAAGGTACACACAGTTAAGAAAAGAAAAGGTACACACCCCAGGCTCGTTTTTACTTTTCATGTGTACTGGGCAGCAGCTGTATAAGCAGCCAGTATTTGTTAATCCCTTTCCTATGCTACATATTTTATTTTAGTTATTTTATTGTAGTCATTAGAGGAAAATAATATTGTAATCTTCTAAGGAGACTTCAGTTGGTGCAGAATGAGTTATTATAAGCTAGATGGAGCATGCATATTACATCCCATTCTGTGGCTACTCCTCCACTTATTGCTCGTCAGTTACTTGGCTCAATGTAAGGTACTGGCTTTCCCATACAAAGCCCTTCATGGCGTTGGACCCCCCACCCCTGCAAGACCACTCCCACCTATGCCCTGCCACGACAACTTCATTCATCTGAGAGCAGGGCCTTCTGCAAGCACCACCCTGCCGATGGGCAACTGCCTGTGCGTGTGCCTTCTCTGCAGTGACACCCCCCCCCCCATGAGTGGCCTGCCTGAGGAGGTCAGGAAGGCTCCCACACTCCTGGCATTCCACAAACGACGTAAAACAGAATTGTTCAAGAGGGCATTTTTGTAAAGGAAACAGAGCTACCTCCTAACAGATTGGCCCAGGAAAATGCACCATGTTCCTACTGATGCAATACCACGTACTGTATTGTTCAACACACCATGTTTAACATTTATACTTTGTTGAGACAACAGCTCCCTTTCAAATCTCTGTAATTCCTAGTCCTATTACATTACTTTACTGGATGTATCATCCCATTGATTGCATTGATTTACACTGCATCATCCACCTTGAATATCAGTAAGAAAAGTGGGCTATAAATAAATAATAGTTTCAGGAAAACACAGCTACAGATCAAAGCAATAATCTTTTAGATCTGTTCCAACTCTCAAAATATTGGGAAGTGGTACTCACAACAGACGAGGCACCTGCACCAGCCAGCGCACATTGTTGGAATGCACTTTGTGGCGCACAGCCCACTTGGCCAACTTGTCCCACTCATCCCGTGAACGACCATAGATGGAAAGGCGCAGTTCTGCATTCTGATACTTGCTCTCCTCCAGGTCAAACATCACCTCCTGACAGAAGAGAAAGGGTTTGTTAGCCTTAGCCACACAGCTTCTCCAGGGAGGGATAAGATCAGAAAGGAGGGCAAAAAATGCAAGCCTGTTTTCCTAGGGAACAAAAGGGAAAGACACATGTGTACTAGCAAGCTACCATAAAGCAGACAAGAACCTAAAACCATCTACCCAGAATCCTTTGTTTTGGCTTCCCACCTGGCTCTTTGACAGCCTTCCATCCCAAGGATGATGTTATCAGTTACTCTAAAGTCTAATGGAAGAAAGATGGTGGAAGGAGGAAAATCCTACAGCTTGGGAATGAAAGTCAGAGGTAAATCTGGATATACTGCATGCCCTCACATTTGCTGCATAGGTGTTTACACTAGATTTTGGAAGTCTGGGCATGCAAGCTTCTTCTTCTTCTTTTTTTTTTTTACAGAAAAGCCAGCCAACATAGTTTCAAATGCTTGTGATTATGGAGAAAGCTCTGGACACAAGGAAGACATAGGAGTAAAGAAAGGGAGTTTTTGTAAACATCTTGCCAGCTGCATAACACCTAGATGAGCTTCGGTCTCCTTTCTGTTGGCAGGTATAAAAGTGTGGGTGTGGCCAGAGGCATGAGCCCTTGGGCGTCAGCCAAAGAGCTCTTGGCCTAAGCCTGGGGCTTACAACAGCCAGCCCCTCGAATAAGGACCTGCCCGGGATGTGTTTCTTGTCTGGACTGTTTATAACATTGTTTAATTGACATTGTTTAATTTTCCTTGCTTTGAAAATTTCAGTTAACGACTTTGGGTCCTGTTGGGTAGAAAAGGGACACAGAAATGCCTTCATGAACCAATAAAGTGTCCAGTAAAAGCTGTGAACCAGGATTCTAGTCGTTCGGAAATGAAAGTATCCTGTATGGCTCTTACCTCCAGCTTCTTGACTTGACTGACTACCTAACCTGATTTTCATACCCCAGCCTCTCCTCATGCCCCCTGCATACTTTCCAAAAACAGAACAAAGAACAGCAGAAGCTATCTCTGCGTCTGCATAGCTTATTCAAAACTGTAGCTATACACAGAGCTTCCAAGCTGCCCTCACCTTGATTATGTGGGCAAAGTATTTTCCCGACACTTGATTGTCTGTCTTGATGAATATCTCACGAAGGACAGACTCTCCAATGGGGTTATATTTTGCGTTGAACTTGTCAAAACGATGGAAGGTGTTACGGTCCTGTTAAAGGAGAAGGCAGCAAATAAGTTCATCATAGTTAAATAGCTATAATTCCAACTCTCTTTACCTTCACCATTTGTAACCCTTAATCAAAGCTGATCTTGCCCAAACTTCTTTGTTCTACCATATGGCTCTGCTCAACCCTTCTCATGCAAACCTTCTCTCTGTGAAGGTCACCACAAGATGCTCTGTCCTTTGTTTCAACAAGTGGAAATGGAAACTGAATTTTTGCACTGGATGACTATGCAAGTAGTAAATATTAGTAATGTAATCACAGCTGAACAAAAAGACAGAACGAAGACAATTTTTCCTCTAAGTTTCACGTGTTGTGAGCAAAAATTCTACCTCATGATTGAAAAAAGCTAGTAGCATGAAAGTTGTGAGTACATTTTACTATCACATAAATTAGTTTCTTAGATTTTTTCCATAACCTTGTAAAAATCTCAGAATGAATTCTTTTAAGCTATATTTAAACTATATTTTAAGAATAATTTAAACATTATAAGAGAAAACAGAATCAAGTCAGATTTCATTACAGAAAATGTTGTCCTCTATGAGGGTAGACCAGGCCTTTGGAGAACAGGTCTACCTGCCCCTTTCAACTATAATGGTAGACTTGGCCGCTGGAGAAGAGGTCTACCCGCCCCAGTCCACTGTATTGGTAGACCTGGCCTTGGACCATCTCCTGCGCTGAGCCTTAGAAAACATACCAGCACTTTGGGGGGGGGGGAACACTTGCACTCTACTTTGGGTTTTTTTTTTAGTGAAATATGACAAATTTACAGGTCAGGTATAACAGGGGGAACAATCACTGTCAGAACCCTGCCTAACCTAACAAACAGGAAGTTGCTTAAATGTTATCAACCTGTCCAAACTAATTTATTCAAATATTTATATCCCACTTTTACTGTGACTCAAGACATCTTACAAATCATACTGAAAATCATAACAGGGGTGTGCAAAAAATAAAAAAAGATTGGACCAGGGGGTCCAATTCTATGGCCCCAGAAGGAGGTGCTCCCATCCTCCATTGTGACCTGAAAGCGGAAATCCCTGAGCAGCTAACTAAAACGTGTGCCAGAACCCACTAGCGCACCTTAGAGGGAACACTGAATTCAAGAACTGTCATTACACATATAAGATAGGTCTATCAGGTGAAGACTATCAGGTGACAACTATTGTCCAGCATGACATTCTGCCAAAAAGAGGTTGCCATTCAGTCTACCTTTATTCCAAAGGACTGAGAAAACATTTTGTAACCAACCAAAATCAGGAGCTTCTAATAGCCTTGCCAAAAACATACCGCATGGACATCAAGCGTGTCCACACTGAGGTCGTAGGCTGTGAGATTCATGGTCTCAAAGACCTCCTTAAGAGTTTGTTCCTTGCCCTTCTCCACATGAACGATTTCTTCCAAGTGCTTCTTCATAGCCCGCTTGATGAAGCGCAGCAGATGCTTCTGGTTCATGCAGGATGACGCGTGGATGTGTGTGTCCACCTGCATAAGAGATGGAGTTGTACAGTTGCTAAGAGGGTACAGCCAGGGAGTCCCCAGTTAAAATGTTCCTGCAGCCATGAACTTACCAGAAGGCCTTGGAGACAACCTGCCTCCTAATCTACAACAATGAGATAATATTAACTTACTGTAAGGAGCTGTTGTAAGGATTACTGAGATAACTGTTACAGGAGCACTGAAAAGTTAAAAAAGCCATATACAGGCTATTATTCAACATCTACAAGATTCTTGCTAATGTGATTGACTGGGAGATTGTTGAATGGGCAGGAAGCCTCAACAGCCTGACTCTGCAATTAAGGCACAAAAAATCAATGTATAAAAAGCCTTCAAAGATACATTGCTATAAGAAATGTAAGTCTGTGCCTCCACTCGATCTGCTTCTCTTTGCCTTGGTATTTCATAGGCCAGGCACTGTCAGAATCACAGTGGCTGAGCACCATATAACAACTGCTGGAATTTTTAATTCTGATCACATTTAGTGTAACTATAGACACCTTCCTCCAACACAGAGTACTGATACCTTCCGGATATTGTAGAAATCACGATGCGGCACCTTCTTCTGGGCTGCCAGCTCTTTCATCTCATTGAGCAGAACGTGCATCTGGAATTTTGAACTCAGGTACTGCAGCCGTCGGTAGCAGAAGGATTTTCTGTCCAGATGTGAAAAGGGAACAGGTTAAGCTTCACTCTGCTCAGCGTCTCTGATGGCAAAGCAGCCAGTACTGCTAATCAGAAAACCTATGTTCCACATCCACTGCAGCTAGCTTAGTTCAGTGCAATCAAATAATAAATGGCCTTTCCTAAGGGACTTTAGATGAATGACAACAGCTGATTCCCAAAAGCAGAAGATAGGAACTAGCAGATCAACAGTAAAAGACCATACAAAACTGCCTAGCCAGATCTAATGGTCCATCAAGCTCAACGTTCTGTTGTTAAAAATGGCCAGCCATATGCTACAGAGAAATGCAAAAGTAAAGCATATACCATCCCCATTAATTCCTGGCATCTGAGAGGTAGCACTATATACCGTGTTTCAGTTTCAACACAACATTTATACTTTCAACTCTCATGGACAGCAGACATTAGCAGATCTCTCCCTCCAGGTGTTACTATGGAAATGTGTTCTACATGACAGGTATCGGAAGCATCCTCCACCCTGCTAGAATATGAGCATGACCAGATTTAGCAGAAATGCCATCAGACGTAGGGGTCATGTAAGCCCAGCTCTTGCATATATGGATGAATGAAGTAGGGAAATCAGGATAAGGTAAGTCCAGTTCTGTAGTTCTTTAAAGAAATAAAGAAACAGACCATGTGTGACTGAAAGAATAAACACAGAGGACACCAAGCGAAGCATAAAACAAACAGCATCCAGACATGGGGCTAAGGGTTTGCTCCCTGTAGGATGCCCTGACCTGGATAGCCCAGGCTAGCCTGATCCCATCAGATCTCGGAAGCTAAGCAAGGTCAAGCCTGGCTAGTATCTGGAAGGGTGACCTCCAAGGAATACCAGGGTTGTGAAGAAGGGGCAAGCAATGGCAAACCATCTCTGAAATGTCTCTTGCCTTAAAAACAAGTCTAGTTTACAACCTAGTGGTGCATAACACTAAAAGAGCTATACATTTTGACTGCCAGACAATCTTAGGATCTCCTGGCTATTCTACTCACAATGCCATATGATAATTAACGTGTTGGATAGGTGATGCAGAGCCAAGACCAGCCCTGCCAACAGTACCAGAGAACTTTCTCTAAATAACTGGCTAGATTGGATGGGGGGAAAACTACTAGAGACAGTTTTAGCTCACTGAATACAAAATTTTGAGAGCCAGCATGGTATAGTGGCTAGAGTGTCAGATTCGGGGGACCCAAGTTCAAACCCTCATTCTGCCATGGAAGCTCACTGGGTGACTCATTCTAATCTACCTCACATGGCTGTTGTTATCATGGTACAATGGAAGAAGGAAGAATGATAGTGTAAGCCACTTTGGGGACACACTGAGGATCATCATCATCAGCTACCTTTATTGGCATCACAACAAAACATAGATCATCAAGGGATTAAGGGCACAACCTTCATTGCTGGAGTTGAAACATTCTTCTCCTCTTAATGGCACAACATAGAAATTTAGCCACCAAATCAGTGATCTCAGAGTTATGGGAAGATAGTAAAAAACCGTCTTGCAAACATCAGATTGACCCTTGCGAATTTGTAGCAGAGGTTCTAGATGTATGGCACGAATATCACAGTAAAATATACAGTGCCGGAGAACATGTTCAGTACTTCCTATTTCCCCCAGACCGCAAGAACAAAGCCTAGAGGAGTATGGCATTTTTTTAAACCTCCCGTACAGTACCGCAGAGGGAAGAACATTAAAATGAGCTAACATAAATGCCCTCCGATGCTCAGAAATAGTCAAGCTAAACACACTGAGGAGAATATGACAAGCTGAGGTCATTAATATGTTGATGATGCCCGGCTCTATTTTTTCATGAAGGGGTAGTTAGTACCAAGTGCCAATACCACTAGTATCTTATTCCAGCTGGACCCAGCAAGACAGAAGCCTTTTTGGTTGAAGTGTGGAAAGTGAGTTAACTTGTTCTAAACACCCCATAGTCTGGACATTCCTCTGATCTCTATTTTGCTGTGTTACTGTCAGGTGGCAGCAATGTTCAAGAAGACATTCTATTAGCTTAACTTTCAAACTCAGACATAGCTACTCTCATGCTTTGATACCACTCATTTGGACTATCATATATTCTACATAGGGCTGCTCCTGAGACAACTCAGAAGCTGCAGCTGGTGCAGAATTTTGCCTAAGTGGGCCACTGAAAGCATTTTGCTTCTATTTCTTGTTTATTTGCTGGCTTCCAAGTCCAATTCAAGATGCTGGTCAACACCTTTTAAGGTGCTGAATTCTGCATATCTGAAGGAGTATCTTTCCACATACAATATTCCTTGACCACTGAAGTCAGAGGAGGTCTTTCTTCAGGTTGCTCCCTTTTCAAAAGTCTGGCTATAGAACTCCAAAAGATGACTTTTGGGGAGGTAATACAGCCAGCACAGTGCATAGAGTGTTAAACTAGGATCTGGGAGACCCAGACTCAACACCCCAATCTGCCATGAAGCTTTCTGGGTCAACGTGGGCCAGTCACTGTCACCATAACCCACCTCACAGAATTGTGAAAAAAACAGGAAAAGGAAAACCACATACACTTTCCTAAGATCCCTGGAGGGGAAGAACAGAACCAAAATTATGTAATTCATTTATACCCTGCCTTTTTTCCCAACAGGGATCCAAAGTGCCTATATCATTCTCCTCTACTCCATTTGACCTTCATAATAACTTCAGTGCAGGTCACGTACACAGTGTCTTGCATGAAATAAGAATGGTCAGTGCTTCTGACCAAGTGCCCAGCTACTCAAAGAGTTCCATACAAAACTACACAGCCAGCCTTCTCAAAGCAGATACTAAATCTGAATGATAGATGAGTTTTGCACTTCCATCAGGCAGAAAAAAAAAAAAGACTCTCCTGAACCCTGACAATTCCCCTTACTTGTCAGTGATGTCTTGCTTGGTGTACACATGAACTACGCCATTAACCATCTTCAATCCAAAGCCAAGGTCTCCAGGCATTGATTCAGGATCACACTTCTCATATGGATGTTGATCTGCGAATGGTGGGTGCACTGGAGCATCTGGAACAGGAAGTCACACCTTGGTTGAACCACCACATTTTATAGAACCATCTCTCTCTGATGACGTTGCCACATTCCCTCCCCCAGTTCCTTTGCATAAGAGGAGCCCCACTGGATGAGAGTAGTGGCCCTTCTGGTCCAGCATCCTGTCTCACATCCAGTACTTCTGGAGGTCCAACAACACAGCATAGAGGCTGAGGCCTTCCCCTGATGTTGCCTACTGGCACTGGGATTCAGAGGTTGACTGCCTTTTAATATGGAGGTTTCCTTTGCTGAGGCAATTGGAATTTTGCTCCAAGTAGCCACTGATAGACCTATCCTCCTATCATCCATGAATCTGTCTAATCCACTTTTAAAGCTGTCTATGCTTGTCACTATCTACGAATTCACTTCACAACCTCCTGGAGATGAGCCCAAGCAGACTATCAGAGTTTGCACAGACACATCCCCTTAAACTTCTGTAACTACCCAGCCTTTCCAACTCCAAGCCAGAGACAATGCATGGCTTGCTCACATGGCTGTCACTGGGTGTGAAACCACCTTCCTCTCATTTATTTATTTATTTTATTTATTTATAATTTGAATTTATAAACCATCCTCCCCTGAGTACACAGGGCTCAGGGCAGTGGACAACAAAGAGTAAAAACATTCAAAAATAATAAGACAATTTAAATGATACATAAATAATAAATAGATAAAATAGTCTCAGATGGCGCAACGTTCCAATTGTGTGTCTGCCTCGCCGGGGGTGGGTGGGGTAAGGGAAGCAGGGAAAATGGGGGGAAAGAGGATTCAATCTTCCTGCCAGACTTGCTAGTACATCCCTAGTGCATTAGCTGCCTCACAAGTAACCAGGAACTAATTTCAGCTTTCTTATTCCTCTACCATTTTACTGTCTCAGCCACAGGGAGATTTTGCCATTTATTGCCTCAAGTTGCTCTCTCACATTCAATCCCCACCTGCAGCCACTGGGGTCTCAGGGATCTCCTCATACATCCTCAGGGCCAAAGGCTTTTCTGAAAGGTTTTGTAGGAAGCGGGCTGTGGTCTTGCAGAAGCTTTGGAAAGAAAGCCCCATGTACTTCTCCCGAATGAACAGCGCCTTCACTACACTCTTAGCTGCATCCAACAAATCTGTGAAAGGCACCTGAAGGGCAGAGAAAAAACAACAACAAAACAGCTCTTTCTATCACACTACCACTATGGGCAGGCCTCCTAGATCATGGGGCAGAAGTGGAACCACTATGTATAAAAAGTAAAAAATGTATTAACACACAAAGAATAATGTTTTTAACAGAACAAATATAACATTCAGAGTTCATGTAAACTCACAACAGTGTCTGATGAAATGATGAAGCCCTTTTATTTTGGAGAACTTCTGGCCAGTCTCCAATCTTCCATTCTTGGGCAAGGTGCTAGAGAGGTTGTTGCCTCTCAGCTCCAGGCGTTCTTGGTAGAGACTGATTTTCTGGACCCATTTCAATCTGGCTTCAGGCCAGGATTTGGAACAGAGACTGCTTTGGTTGATGACGTCTATCAAGGACTAGATGGACTTCCGGGAAATATGGCAACCTAAAAAGGAGCCTTCTAAAGGCGCCAGTCCTATCTTGCTGTGGGGCGAACAATGCCATGGAAGGAGGGAACTAAAGTTTCTGCTTCAAATGTTACCCATATACATAGAAGAAAGAATAGTCAAAGAGTGGAAAAGACAGATAAACCAATTTATATGGAATGGCAAAAAACCAAGAATAAGCTTCAAAATACTACAAGAGGGGGAAAAGAGAGGAGGATTAGCAGTCCCAAATATAAAATTATATTACCAAGCAGCAAGTCTGGTCTGGATTGTGGACTGGATTAAAAACCCAAGATAAAGAATAGTAAAATTAGAATCAGCAGACCTTGACGAAGGCTTACAAAATTATTTGTGGACTGAGAAATCAGCTAAAAAGATCATAACACAGGAAAGAAGTCATGTAATCAGAGATGGACTTTTGAGAATATGGTTTACACACCAGAATTTATTAAGCCTCTCAAACTTTTTGCTTATTAGAAGCTTACTATGATAAGAACATGAGAAACAGAAATGATTTTTCTGTTTGATGATAAATAGGGGAAAATCAAGTCTAGGCAAAATATTAAAAAGAAGGTATAAACATTCAATGGCTGCTATATTATCAGTCTCAAGACTAAAGGAAATCATGAGCATTGAAGGTGGAATTCTAATAGATGCAGCTGAATTTGAACAGCTGATTATAAAACAAAAAGCTTCCAGTTGCTGTATCACCTTGCTTCCTCAATGTATCAAAGTAGTTGGTCTGATGTACATTAAGAACATAAAAGATGCTGTGTATTATTCAACAATACTGTAGCTGGGCGGTTTTGGTGTTCCACTTTTGAGGAAGCAAAATGATATGGGAACTGGAAGCTGGTGGGGCCATTAAGTGGATATACAAGCAGCAAGCTGAGTTAGTGTGAGCTAGCTCACAGGTTTTTAGCCTCTGGCTCACACATTTCTGTCTTAGCTCAGGAAGGATGGCTCCAGAGCAAACTAATTTATGCAGCAGCCAAATCTCCTGCTCAATATGTTAATACCAGTAGCTCACAGAGTAGAATTTTTGCTCACAGAGTTCCATATCTTAGAGCAGCATTGGCAGCAAGATGAGTTTTTTGAAGAGGAATTATAAGCATTTATATTTGGACTTTTCACTGAGGAATTTGACTTGGACTATTTCTGAAGGTGGATTAATAGGATTGTTTGTATATTTGGACCATGTATTTCTGACAATTATATTGTACTTTTGATAAACTACACTATTTATATAGGTTTAGATTATCATACTAATTGATCGTTGAATATTCTTCATTATTTATGCATTATTTATCTTTTGTATAAATTCCTTCTGTGCTTCTCTGCTGTTTGAATATGCAGTAATGGCAAAACAACCTACTTGAGAAACAAGTCTATTACGAAATCTGAGGAGAAATAGAGTGTGTATTAGGTGTACTATGCTAGCAGGAGACAAAGTACAAGTGAGAAGCAGTCTAAAATATTATATACAAGAGAATTAAAATCTGTTTTAAATGTAACATCTTGAATTCAAATGGGTTCTTGACATGAGCTATATAATATCCCTTCCTTCGCACCTTGATATACTTTTTATCTGTTAAAGGTTCTAATGAATACATAGTAGTGGTGAAGATATGTAATATTGAATACGTAGTAGTGATGGAACTAATGATGTAGTCAAAGCAAATTAGTTATGAAGTTTGAAACTTAAACTTAAACCGCGGAATACAATTGTATCTCAACAGAAGTAAGAACTATTGTATATTATAGATAATACCTTAAAATTATAACAAAAGGGGTTGTAAGGGAAAATATTTTCTGTCTTATAGATTCAGTATTACATGATTGTCCTTGACAAACACAGTTAGGCTGTATAACCCTCTTGTTTTCTTTCCCTTTTATTTTCTGTATCCCCACTGTCTTCCTATATAAATTTAAAAAAACATGGAGAAAAAGGGGAATATGACCCTGCTAGTTCTGCTGGATCTCTCAGCAGCATTTGCTACTATCAGCCATAATATCCTACCAAGCTGCCTTTTGGTGCTGGAACTACGAGGCATAATGTTATGTTGGTTCGAATCCTATCTGGGGTCTCAGAAGGTAGTGTTGGCCATTGGGGTTCTGCAAGGTTCCATCTTATCCACCATGCTACTTCATATCTATACGAAACCACTGAGAGAGGACATCAGGAGGTATGGGCTGCAGGGTCAGCAGTATGCAGACAATATCCAGCTGTTTCTTTTCCACCTAATTCCAAGAATACTGTTAAATGTTCTCAATGGATGCTTGGGAGTCGGTAATGGGATAGATGAGTTTAAACTTAATCCTGACAAGACAGAGATTCTCTGGATTAGTAATGCTCCCTCTAAGATGTGGAGTCTTGTGAGCAAAAATTCTACTTTGTGAGCTCCTGGCATTAAAGCTTTAAGCGAGCCATTTGGTTACTGCATAAATTAGTTTGCTCTGGAACCATCCTTCCTGAGCTAAGACAAAAATGTGTGAGCTGGAGGCTAAAAAACTGTGAGCTAGCTCACACTAACTCATCTTAGAGGGAACACTGCAGACCAGTGACTTGAGATCTCTCCTGTCTTGAATGGGGTTATACTCCCCTTGAAAAGCCAGGTTTATGGCTTAGGAGTGCTGCTTGACACAGCAATCACCTTAGAAAATTAGGCAGCTGCAGTGGCTCATGGTGCATTTGCCCAGCTTCAGTTAATGTATCAGCTGTGCCTGTTTCTGGTTCAGTCATATCTAGCCACAGTGATTCATACCTTAGTTCCATCTAGAATGGACTACTGAAATGCACTCTACTTGCGGCTATCCCAAAGAGTGTCTAGAAGCTGACGCTAGTGAAGAATGCTAGGGCTAAACTGTGGGTTGGAGCTAGCTACTGGAAGTGTGTAACCCCGATCCACTCCCAAACCCAGTATTAGCTTTGTTCTGTAAAGCCCTACATGGCTTGGATCTATGGTATCTGAAGGATTGTCTTCTCCCATACATTCCCACACAGGAATTGATGACAGAGAGAGGCCCTCCTCAGTGTTCCAGCAATCAAAGAAGCTCTTCTGGTGGGCACACAAGAGAAGGCCTTTTTGGTGGCAGCCCCAGTCCCATGATTATGGAACAATATCCCCAGGGAGGTGCTCCTGGCCCACCTCACTTTCAATCTTCAGGAGGTACTGTATTTAGGATTACATGTGACTAATTTAATTTTAACCAAGATTTAAAACTGTAGTCTTTTAGGTGTTGTTTTTTTAATCATTGTTGTTTTATTTGCATTGTAAGCTGCCCTGAGTTCTGCAAGGAAGAAAGCAGTTAATAAATGTTTTAAAAATACAAATAATAATAAATTTCAACTTATATAGAAAAGGACTTCAGATATATAGACAGCTCAAAATATAAAAGTCCACAGAAATTAGCCATGTAATGTGAAAAAGCCAAGGGCTCAGTCATTTTGCCTGTTCCAGGAGATCTTCATCAACAGTCAGTGTTCACTTAACGCTTCAGCATTCAATGTAAGACAAGAACAATAAAAGCCACACAGCTTCCCAGAGCTGGTTGAACAGGACCATATCACCAAGACTTACAAGACACATCCAGCAATGTTTATTATATGGCAAGACAGAGCTGGTGTAAAAATTAAACAATGCAGGCTCATTGTGATAAGGAAGGGGTATTTGCCCAAACATTGTAAAAAACAACAACCAGTTATATAAATTCTAAGACAAGAAAAATATTGTTGTTTGTGTAAGATTCATTTTGTAGGTTATTTGTAAAATACAGGACCAGAAAATAGAGCAAGTTAGATCCTACTGTTACCTAGGGATTTACTTCTCTGCATCCCATGGATTAATTAAACCTCTTAAAACTACCAGGTTAAAGAAGCAAAATCTGACAATCAGATAAAGAATGAGAATAAAAAAGTTCTGCCTCTTCTTAAATTACTAAATGCTAAACTGCTTCTCCAGATGCTCTAAGGCAGGAGGCATCAACCTTTTCTTTAATGAAAGCTACTTCTGTGCAGTGAAGAATATCCTATGAATATCTCCCCCTCCCCAGCAAGCTACCAAGTTTTGTTGTGTCCTAGAAACAGAACATGGACTGTGAAGAGCACCAGAAATGAAGCTAAGCAGCATAAAGGGAAATCCTATGAAATAAACAGTATTTTAAAAAGCCTAGAGCAGATCTTTTCATTATTTTTCCCTGGGTCTTTCAGGGCATTCATGAGCAGCTTTGTAGCAGTCAATGAGCTACCAGTGGCTCTGGAGACCCCAGCTCAATGGAGCTATCACCGAACTGCTGAATCAGACATGTAATCCTGAGATTAATTCTGGATGCCCCTAAAAATACCTGCATATTATTTAGATGTGAAACTGGGTTGTTGCCACTTGAGACGAAAGTACATATGCCTTCTTCATTATTGCATTCAAATACAGCTTACAGGGGGCAGCTAATTTTCTAAAATTTTGCTTTGACAGCAAATCCCCAAAAATTCTATAGAAGGAGTTCTGGTTCAGTGAAGACTGAATTCACATACGTGGATATTACCATGAAAACTGTGGTAGCTCCATTTGGCTAAGGCTCTATCTTTAAACTGAGCCTTAGCTCAGGATGGTTTTTTGTCCAGTAAGATATGATGAAATTGAAGGAAGACAATCCCAAGTTATTATATGGAAGTTATTTACTGCATCTTTCCAAACGTTCAGTTAGGAGAGTATCAACAATCTGTGAGTTTTAGCTGATGTCTTCTGAAGTTCTGGATTGATACTACAGGAAAACTCCATTCTGAGACATTATATATGTGGTGAAGGGCATATGGAGGATTGCCCATGTTACCAGCTATACTGTTCCATGTACAATGATAGAATACTAAAATGTTGTAACAAAGAAAATATTTCAGACAACTATTGATCCAATCAGAAGAAAATGGAATTTTTGTTAGTGAACAGATACAAATGTGTCTAACAGCACTGCTTCTTTTGCCATTAAGATCTCGTGTGGCACAGCAAAATTATCTAGGAATGTGATTGCTTACTTTTCTTATATTTATTTTTGAGTCTGAACGAACTCTATTCACCACAATGAATTACTAAGCACCTGGAATGCCTGGGCTTGTACATATGATACACTCTCTTTCTTGCTCTTTGTCCTCATACAGACTTAACTGAGCAAAGGTAAATTGGTAACATCTTGAAGATTTCC